>NC_069499.1:432853283-432935783 GCF_027579735.1 Bombina bombina | reverse complement strand
AAATTAATAAATAATAATTCATGGGCAGGGCTGTACACTACACATACACAGACAGACCTAAAGTAAAATTACTTTACCTTACCTGGGCTAAAGCTTGTTTGGTGATAGGTCCGGTCGCTCAGTCAGAGAGAGTCTGACCTGTCACTCCTGAATCCACCGGGTCCAGTCCACCGGCACCAGCTCCGCACCACCGTCCTCCTGAGTCTCCCTCCAGGACCTCTGACTGACTCACTAAGCAGAAGCAGTGAGTGAGAGCAGCAGCACTTTAATTTTTTTTCAGCCTAGGCTCCGGGCAGCACCGCAGGCACTGGGAGGGCAGGGCAGCACGGGCAGTGCACGCAGTAGATGCTCTTCCAGCAGCAGCTCCCTCCAGTACTACTGTGTCGGCGCGAGAGACGTTATATGACCCCCAGACTGTCAATCAGCACTCAGCAGCCCAGCAGGCACGCCTCCCCGCAGTGCTGCTGAATGCTGATTGGCGCAAGTGATCTAGCTCATCATGGAGGCGGTTTTGAGAACCGCCTCCATTGGAGCTTGTATGAGGACCTGGCTAGTCACCAGTGGGTGGCGCAGCGTCGATGTGTGTTATAGATCCATGTTGCGCAATTAATGGAGGGCAGCGGACCGGCTCACTGCCTCCTAATTGCGCAACATGGTGAATTTGGCAGCGCGAGCGCAGAGCCGCAGAGAGTGAACAGTAGTGAAAATCGCCATCGTGGGTGGGGGGTACCCTTGGAGCGGGGTGGGCGTGGCCAAAATATAATAAGAAAAAAAACACATATGTTTTTATAATAAATATTAATTTAAATCTTTTTTTCCCTGATTGGACAGGGGAGGCTCGGCCTCCCCTGCCTCCTATTACTGCACGTCACTGACTGCGCTAAACCGGAAGGTGTTAACCAAACTTTACATTTCTATGTTCTTTGCATAGAAGAAATTGTTCTTTTTATTTTTAAACATATATTTCTATATGTAAAATATATATACCTATATCAATATATACAGATATAGATATATATAGAGATATATATTGTATATCCAGGTGCAGTATATATAGAAATATTTATTTAAAAATAAAAATAACATTTTCTTCTATTTAAAGAACATTGGAATGTAAAGTATTGTAATATCAAGTCATGCACACATATTAGTGTGGTTTAGCGGTATCGCAACCCGTACTATCATTAGTGTGTCACTTTTAATCTAGCCCATTGTATTGTAATATATAGTAAAAATTACTCTCATGCTACTCTTTACAAAACCGCTGCTCCATAACCTGTCGATTGGCCGCGAATCTGCAGGGGGCGGCGTTCCCCAGCAGCTCACAAGAACTGCTGGTGCAATGCTGAATATGGAGAGCGTATTGCTCTCCGCATTCAGCGAGGTCTGTTGGACCTGATCAGCACTGTCGGATCAGGTCCGACAGACCTTTGTTAAATAGGCCCCTTTGTCTCTCCCTCTCTCTCCGCTCTTTCTTCTCTCTCCCTTCTACATCTATTCTCTTTATTCTCTTTCCATTTTCTATCTTGCCTTTACACTCTCTCAATTTTCTCTCACACTGCCACCTCTCTTTTCAATTATTCCTTCTTTCTCTCTGTCTGTTTCTCTCTCCACTCTCTCTCTCTTTCTCTCTCTCTCTCTCTCTCTCTCTCTCTCTCAACATGCTCTCTTTCTTTTCTCACGCTTTCATTCTTCTTCTTTTTCTTGTATCCTTGCATTATTATTAAGGCATTTGGTACAATGGAAGACCAAAACATAAATTATCTAAAAGAAATAAATATGCAAAAAAAATTGCGCACAACCAGGTATAGAGTGCAGTATAGTATAATAGGTACCTGATAAGTAAAAAAAAAAAAAAATGAAACAAAAGAGAAGCCTCATGTATGAATTTTGCTAAGGCCTCACCAACTCTAGAGCTGCCTCTGAGCCTCCCCTAGTGCAATGGTAAAGTCTGGGGTAGAACATATGTGGTTTGGCGTTGTAATCTGGATGATCCAGGGAAAGACTTTGATCATTTGGGCAGTGATTGGGTTACTTATATACAAACTGGTCAAAATAAAAAAGGAACAGCAGGACTGACCTTCCAGTATGGAGGCATCAGTTAAATCTATAATTAGGTGGTATTAGGTAATGTTTCCTCAGTGTTTGTTAAGGTGAGTTGATGCAGATATGCTTTGGTGAAGTACTACTCTTTTTTTTGTTTTATTTGGGTGCAATATCAGTCCAGGATAGTTTGGTAATAGAATACAAATTACCAGTGGCATATGAGTAATGTTAGTGCTTGTTGGTCTGGTGATAATTCTCAGTACCAAATCAGAATGTTTTACCACAGTAGTGCATGAGGAGATGTCGGTTAGTGACAGCAGTTTGTGTGTGTTAAGTTTTTGGAGGACCAGTGAATGCTAATAATATAGAGTAAACACCAGTACCCGTATAATCAGACCACTGCTTCTTAACCCACTTCACCACTTGTTATGTGGGTTATCTCAATCCCACAGACTTTTCTGACCGGGTAGATTTACAGCACGATTGGCTGCGAGCGAGCAGAGGGCAGCATTGCACACTAGCGGTAGTCTGCAATGATAAATGTGGGCAGTGTATTGCTGCCTGCTAGAAGTGAAGACAGGGGCAAAGACCTTAATGCTAGATGTAAGCTTTTTGTGTGTGTGGTCTATTACATGTTGAAAGTAAAACATTTTTGCAGGTGCACTAACCCGAATCGAGCAAAAAGCCAAACTTATAATATTGCAACTGCAGTAACGTATTCCCCCATAGACTTCAATGGAAAAAAACACCCTACTCCCGATATGAAATATTAATATTTCTTTTACAAGATATGACGAGTCCACGGATTTCATCCTTACTTATGGGATTATGCCTCCTGGTCAGCAGGAGTAGGCAAAGAGCACCACAGCAGAGCTGTATATATAGCTCCTCCCTTCCCTCCGACTCCAGTCATTCTCTTTGCCTGTGTTAGTGATAGGAAGAGGTAAAGTAAGGTGTTAGTTTAGATTCTTCAATCAAGAGTTTATTATTTTAATATAGTACCAGTGAGTGCTATTTTTCTCAAGGGTAAAGCTGCAGGCTTTTCAATAATGGGAGCTGAGGAGATTCTACATTTCTCTGTGTCTCCCATACTGTTGCTGCCCTACTGATGGTCTTAGCAGATATTATCTAAGGCCCTGTTTGTCCCCACAGATCTGCAGGAGGTAATGAAAGACTCTCTTCTTCGTGTGGGACAGGTGCAGCCTGCACCAGCATTGAGCTATGTACAGTCTTTGTTTTCTGGGGAATCGAATACAAGCTCAGAACAGACTGGCCATTATTTTCCACAACAAGGAGGGGTAATCAACTTGCGAGTGTGTGATATGCATGGATGTTTCCCCCCTGATATTATGTGTTAGGGTAACCTAGGAATTCAGCTGTGAGTGATACCGGGCTTTTTGAATTGTAGTCCGGTCGCATTGAGAGTGGGCTTGACGCTGGTGATATGTGTTCCTATAATCCGGTGCTTATACATTAGTATGAAAGGGGGCGCATTCTTTATTCAAATGTGACTTTTGAATGAGAGCGGTTCAGTTTTATTTTGGTGTTTGCATTGCAACTTGTGTAGGCCATGCGGTTCTCCTTATCGGAGTTAGACTAACGCCCACGAAGGGCGGGGCTTAATGTTGCACGCTCTATCGCGCAGTTGGTTTCAAGGTTCCGGCAGTGTACCTTGAGGCTCCGGTGTTCTCCTGAGTCCGCTTGTTTTATTAAACAAAGATTCACAAGCGGTCTTAGGCACGCAGCCCACAGAGTATTATTGACTGGATCGTGGGGGCAGGTAGGCGCCATAGCTCTGCTGTGGTGCAAGTGTTTTACTTTGATAAGTTTGTAGAGTGTACTCTTATAGGGGTGATCTCTGAAAGTCATTATAGTGACCCCTGTTTTTAGACTGTTTTTACACTGTTTTTTTTTTTTTGTTGTTACGGCCATTAAAAACTAAAGTTTTATTTTTAAAGTAACAATACACTCGTTTTGCAAAAATTATTTTTTACTAGAGTTCTTGTTATTTTTAATTTGTACCACGACCAATATTGCTATTACTTGCTTTTTCTCATGGCTGAGCTTCAGGAACACACTTGTTCTATGTGTTTAGATTCCAATGTGGAACCCCCTATTACTTTTTGTCCCTCATGCACCGAGAGGGCTTTACAATTTAAAGAACAAATTTTCTTTAATGCAAGTGTATCTAAGGATGTTTCTCAGCCTGATGAGATTCAAGGTATGCCACAACTTTCTCCCCAAGCATCACAACCTTTAACGCCTGCCCAAGCGTCGCCATGTTCTTCAACGGCGTCCACTTCATTCACTCTGCAGGATATGGCTGCAGTTATGTCATCCACTCTTACAGAAGTTTTATCTAAGTTGCCAGTTTTACAGGGCAAACGCAGCAAGACAGAGACTCATGTAGTACCTGTGACTTCTGATGCTTTGTTGGCTATCTCCGATATACCTTCCCAGGGCTCTGAATTGGGGGATAGGGAGGCCCTGTCTGAGGGAGAACTGTCTGACTCAGGAAGTGCATTAACCCAACAGAGTCGGACGTCATGTCCTTCAGATTTAAACTTGAACACCTACGTCTTTTGCTGCGAGAGGTTTTGATGACTCTGGACGACTGTGACTCTATTGTGGTCCCACCAGAGAAATTAAGTAAAATGGACAAATACTTAGAGGTCCCTTCTTATTCAGATGTTTTTCCGGTTCCCAAGAGAATTTCGGCAATTGTTACACGGGAATGGGAAAGACCGGGTATATCGTTCTCCCCTTACTCTATTTTTAAGAAGATGTACCCTATAGCTGACACCGTTCGGGACTCTTCGCAAACGATCCCTAAGGTGGAGGGAGCTATCTCTACCCTGGCTAAGCGTACGACTATCCCTATTGAGGACAGTTGTGCTTTCAAAGACCCTATGGATAAAAAGTTGGAGGGTCTTCTAAAAAAGCTATATGTTCATCAAGAGTTTCTATTACAACCTACGGCCTGCATTGTAACAGTCACAACTGCGGCTGCGTTTTGGTTTGACGCCCTAGAACAGTCTCTGAAGACTGACACTCCTTTAGAAGAAATAATGTATAGAATTAAGGCCCTTAAGCTGGCTAATTATTTTATTATGGATGCTGCCTTTCAGATCGCCAAATTGGCGTCTAAGAATTAAGGATTTTCCATTTTAGCGCGCAAAGCCTTATGGTTAAAATCTTGGTCTGCGGATGTGTCCTCTAAATTAAAGCTTTTGGCTATTCCCTTCAAGGGAAAGACCCTATTTGGGCCTGATTTGAAAGAAATCATTTCTGATATTACGGGAGGTAAGGGACATCTCCTCCCTCAAGACAAAACATCTAAGCAAAGGGGACGACAGAGTAATTTTCGTTCCTTTCGTAATTTCAAAGGAGTCCCCCCTTCCTCTGCCGCTAAACAGGAAGGGAACATTTCTCAAGCCAAAGCCATCTGGAGACCCAACCAGGCTTGGAACAAGGGTAAACAACCCAAGAAGCCCGCTGCAGCTACCAAGACAGCATGAAGGGGCGGCCCCCGAGCCGGGACCGGATCTAGTAGGGGGCAGACTTTCTCTCTTTTTCCAGGCTTGGATAAGAGACGTTCAGGATCCCTGGACACTAGAAATTGTGTCTCAAGGGTATCAGTTGGAGTTCAAAAATTCCTTCCCCAGGGGAAGGTTTCTGTTTTCACAATTATCTGTAGACCAGATAAAAACAGAGGCGTTCTTTTTGTGTAAAAGGCCTCTCCACTATGGGAGTAATTTGTCCTGTTCCAATACAGCAACAGGGGCAGGGGTTTTACTCAAATCTTTTTGTGGTTCCCAAAAAAGAGGGAACGTTCCGACCCATTTTAGATCTCAAGAGTCTAAACAAGTTTCTCAGAGTTCCATCCTTCAAGATGGAGACTATTCTGACAATTCTTCCATTGATCCAGGAGGGTCAATATATGACTACCGTGGACTTAAAGGATGCATATCTTCATATTCCTATCCACAGAGATCATCACCAGTTCCTGAGGTTTGCCTTTCTGGACAAAGATTTTCAGTTTGTGGCCCTTCCTTTCGGGTTGGCCACGGCACCCAGGATCTTCACGAAGGTTCTAGGGTCTCTGCTGGTGGTTCTCAGGCCACGGGGCATTGCAGTGGCGCCTTATCTGGACGATATTCTGATCCAGGCGTCGTCTTATCAGCTGACAAAGTCTCATACCGACATTGTTCTATCTTTTCTAAGGACTCACGGGTGGAAGGTGAATCTAGAAAAGTGTTAATTAATTCCACAGACAAGGGTTCCTTTCCTGGGAACTCTAATAGTCTCTGCATCCATGAAAATCTTTTTGACGGAAGTCAGAAAGTTAAAGATTCTGAATACATGCCGAACCCTTCAGTCCAATCCTCGGCCATAAGTGCCTCAGTGCATGGAGGTAATTGGATTGATGGTGTTGGCTACGGACATCATTCCGTTTGCTCGTTTTCATCTCAGACCTCTACAACTGAGCATGCTTAGGCAGTGGAATGGAGATTATGCAAATTTGTCTCCTCAGATAGATCTGGATCAGGAGACAAGAGACTCTCTTCTTTGGTGTTTGTCGCCGGATCATCTGTCCCAAGGGACGTGCTTCCACAGACCCTCATTGTTGATAGTGACAACGGACGCCAGTCTACTAGGTTGGGGTGCAGTCTGGAATTCCCTGAAGGCTCAGGGTGTGTGTACTCGGTCAGAGTCTCTACTTCCAATCAATATTCTGGAATTGAGAGCAATATTCAATGCGCTTCAGGCTTGGCCTCAGTTGGATTCAGCCAAATTCATCCGGTTTCAGTCAGACAACATCACGTCTGTGGCTTACATCAATCATCAGGGAGGAACAAGGAGTTCCTTAGCGATGACAGAAGTATCCAAAATAATTTGGTGGGCGGAGGCTCACTCTTGTTATCTGTCAGCAATCTACATCCCAGGAGTGGACAACTGGGAAGCAGATTTTTTGAGCAGACAGACGTTTCATCCGGGGGAATGGAAACTCCATCCGGAGGTCTTTGCCACCCTGATTCTCAGATGGGGCAGACCGGAGCTGGATCTTATGGCATCTCGTCAGAATGCCAAGCTCCCGAGATACGGATCCAGGTCCAGGGATCCTCAGGCCGAACTGATAGATGCCTTGGTCGTTCAACCTAGCTTATGTGTTTCCACCGTTTGCTCTCCTTCCCCGGGTGATTGCTCGGATCAAACAGGAGAGGGCTTCGCTGATTCGCATCTCTCCTGCATGGCCTCGCAGGACTTGGTGTGCCGTTCTGGTGGACATGTCCTCTCTGCCACCGTGCAAGCTTCCATTGAGAGAGGGCCTTCTCATTCAGGGACCCTTCCATCATCCGAATCTAGTTTCTCTGCAGCTGACTGCTTGGAGATTAAACGCTTGATTTTATCTAAGCGAGGGTTCTCTAATTCGGTCATTGATACCTTGATTCAGGCACGTAAGTCTGTTACTAGAAAGATTTACCATAAGATATGGCATAAATATCTTTATTGCTGCGAATCCAAGGGCTACTCATGGAGTAGGGTTAGGATTCCCAGGATTTTATCTTTTCTCCAAGAAGGATTGGAGAAAGGGTTGTCAGCAAGTTTCTTAAAGGGACAGATTTCTGCTTTGTCTATTTTGCTACACAAACGTCTGGCAGATGTTCCAGATGTTCAATCTTTTTGTCAGGCTCTGACTAGAATCAGGCCTGTGTTTAGACCAATTGCTCCTCCTTGGAGTTTGAATTTAGTTCTTAATGTTCTTCAAGGGGTTCCGTTTGAACCTATGCATTCCATAGATATTAAGTTGTTATCATGGAAAATTTTATTTTTGGTTGCTATTTCGTCTGCTCGCAGAGTTTCTGAGCTTTCAGCTTTACAATGTGATTCTCCTTATCTTATTTTCCATTCTGATAATGTGGTGTTACGTACCAAACCTGGTTTCCTTCCTAAGGTTGTTTCTAATAAGAATATTAATCAGGAAATTGTTGTTCCTTCCTTGTGTCCTAATCCTTCTTCTAAGAAGGAGCGTCTGTTACATAACTTGGACGTGGTCCGGGCCCTGAAGTTTTACTTGCAGACGACTAAAGATTTTCGTCAATCATCTTCATTTTTGTTGTTTTTTCTGGAAAACGTAGGGGCCAGAAAACTACGGCTACCTCTCTTTCTTTTTGGCTGAAGAGTATCATCCGTTTTGCATATGAGACTGCTGGACAGCAGCCTCCTGAAAGAATTACGGCTCATTCTACAAGGGCTGTGGCTTCCTCATGGGCATTTAAAAATTATGCTTCTGTTGAACAGATCTGCAAGGCTGCAACTTGGTCGTCTCTTCACACTTTTTCCAAATTTTCCAAATTTTATACTTTTGCCTCGTCCGAGGCTGTTTTTTGGGAGAAAGGTTCTTCAAGCAGTGGTGCCTTCCGTTTAGGTTCCTGTCTTGTCCCTCTCTTTCATCCGTGTCCTATAGCTTTGGTATTGTATCCCATAAGTAAGGATGAAATCCGTGGACTCGTCATATCTTGTAAAAGAAAAGGAAATTTATGCTTACCTGATAAATGTATTTCTTTGACGATATGACGAGTCCACGGCCCTCCCTGTCATTTTCTAAGACAGGTCTTTATTTTTGTTAAACTTCAGTCACCTCTGCACCTTGTCTTTTCCTTACTCTTCCTAACTTCGATCGAATGACTGGAGTGGGAGGGAAGGGAGGAGCTATATATACAGCTCTGCTGTGGTGCTCTTTGCCTCCTCCTGCTGACCAGGAGGCGTAATCCCATAAGTAAGGATGAAATCCGTGGACTCGTCATATCGTAAAAGAAATACATTTATCAGGTAAGCATAAATTTCCTTTTCACATTCCAATATTCTTAAATAATTATATATATATATATATATATATATATATATATTTTTTTTTTATTTTTTTTGGTAAAATATATATCTTTTCACACACATACACATACAGGTATACCCCGCTCATACAGCGGATTAGGGACCAGAGCCCCGCTGTAAAGTGAAAACTGCCTTAAAGTGAAACAATGCGGTTTTAGCTTTCTTTTCACTTGCCAGTGTATTTAAAACCTTGAAAACATGTTTGAACTTATATATATTAAGTGTGCAATAGCACTAAGTTTAGTTTAATACTAGCACAGTACAGTATTCAATAAATACTGTACCTGTAAAATAGTGACAATGACTGTAGTAAAATTTGCCAGTCTATAACACTGAGACACAGTTTGCACTGAAATGCTGTAAACAGAGGGAACTGTGCATAACAAAATGGTGCCAGTCACTTTTCTCGCAATCTGATGATGATTACAGCACTATTTCAAAATCCTTGGAGGTTGAACTTCAGCTCCACAAAGTGCTGTATTAACGAATCGCTGTAAAGTGAGGTATACCTATATATATATATATAAAGTTGAAAGTAAACATGTTCGTTTGTGTGCAATTGAATTTAAAATACGTTATGATACGTGAGTGACTTCAGAGCTTGAGTTAACTGTTACGCAAGACAAAAAAGGTGCACAAAAAACATTACAAATACATTTAAAAGTACAATTACACTTATAATAACACGGTCTGATAAAAAAAAAAGTTTAAATAATATTGCATAAATAGATATAAGGTCTCAGATATTTGTTGGAAAAAATGCAAAGGGATTTAACATAGAGCTACATACATACACATGTCTAAATATTTATGTGCATATATACTGTATATATACAGTATATATATATATATTTTTTTTTTCTGTGTAAATATGTATTTTTGTATTTAAATGTGAATATATGTATTTACAGACTTATATACACACATAAACACAAATACATATGTATACATTTATAGACATATACTGTATATATTGGAGCCCTATGCAGTCAAGTAGCTGAAAACATGTAAAATCATATTTATGCAATATTCATATTTACTAAAGTGTTTAAATGTATATTTACTGTAAATATTTAGCATTTTAATGTTCTTCACATAGGGGAATATGGTGTAAGTATTTTTAAATAGATAGTCATATATATATATATATATATATATATATATATATATATATATATATATATATATATATATATATATATATATATATATCTCAAAAGATATGTGTGTAAGAAAAACAGTAATAACTTTTATGTGTGCAATTATAATACTCACTTTTTTGTATTGAGATTTCTTCTAATGGTTTGTATGTAATGTGAGATTTGGGTTCTTATAATTTACTATAAAAAAAGAAAAAATATGATGAAAAATGGAAAAGAAAACACTTTTTCTAACTTTGACCCCCAAAATTTGTTACACATCTACAACCACCAAAAAACACCCATGCTAAATAGTTTCTAAATTTTGTCCTGGGTTTAGAAATATCCAATGTTCTTTACTTTTTTGCAAGTCATAGGGCAATAAATACAAGTAGCACTTTGCTATTTCCAAACCTTTTTTTTTTTTTTCAAAATTAGCGATATAGTTTATATTGGAACACTGATATCTGTCAGGAATCCCTGAATAACCCTTGACATGTATATATATTTTTTAGTAGACAACCCAAAGTATTGATCTAGGCCCATTTTGGTATATTTCATGCCACCATTTTACCGCCAAATGCGATCAAATAAAACAAATTGTTCACTTTTTTCACAATTTTAGGTTTCTCACCACACTTGTATTATGCCCAGCGGTTAAGGGGTTAATTAGGTAGCTTGTATGGGGCTTGTAGGGTTAATTTTAACTTTAGTGTAGAGATCAACCTCCCACCTGACACTCTCAGATGGGAGGCTGCATCGATAACTCTGCATATCTATTTCTGCAGTGCCCCACTTGTGGGGCATGCAGAAATAGTGCAATATCGCTACATTGCGGCAGGGAGAAGCCCAGGACTGCAGCGACGTACAGGGTATGTCGCTGGTCCTTAATGGCATAACGACCAGCGTCGTACAGGGTAAGATGCTGGCCGTTAATGGGTTAAAAAGTAAAAATCGTAGTTTGTTCCAAGTTGTGTGAAAAACATCATAAGGTCAAACATTTATCAGCATGTAAGAAAGACAAGATCCATCTTAGCAAAGCCACCTTCAACAAATTGTGGAAGCCTTAAATGACTTATGTTAATTATGAAGGGGTCAATTTATTAATGTGCGAGCGGACATGATACGATGTAGCGTATCATGTCTGCCGCACAGCTGGTGCAATGTCGCCTCCTGCAGATTTGCGTCCAATCGCCCGCTAGCAGGGGGTGTCAATCAACCCGATTGTATTGACCCCGAAGTGTTTACTGGGATTAAACACCAAAACCTCTTAGGTAACGTTTTTAATGAGACATTAATTATTAGTATACATAAGGCTGGTTACAGCAATTTACTCTTAGCTGAAACCCATTATAAATAGCAAGTTTTATTTATGAAGATTTATGTTTCATTTTACAATTAAAGTGACATAGTTTTCAGATTTACTTTTGCTACACAGTTATTTTCAATGAAAATGTAGACATTTCTCAACATTAAAGGGACATGAAACACAGCATTTTTCTTTAATGATTCAGATAGAGCTTCCTTTTTTAAACAACTTTACATTTCACTTCTATTATTACATTTTCTTTATTCTCTTGGTATCCTTTGTTGAAAAGCAAAACAGTGAGCTCAGGAGCGTACACATCTCTGCAGCACTATATGGCAGCAGTTTTACAAGAATGTTAAGCATTTGCAGGAGCAGTGCTCCAGACATGTATATACTGCCTACCTAGATGTCACTTCAACAAAGAATACAAGAACAAAGCAAACTTGATAATAGAAATAAATTGTAAGCTTTTAAAAAGTGTTGTGCTCTGTCTGAATCACAAAAGAAACAATTTTGGGTTTCATATCCCTTTAACCATGGGTGGGATTCAGACTTTTTCAGACCTAGGGGCCAAATTATCAAGGGCTTAATGGCCCTGAATACAAACAGGAGTCAAGAAGAAGCGGTTTAAAGACTGCTGCTCCTTAACTCGTCAGCAATCAGCCCGATTGAATACAATCGGGTTGATTTACACCCCCTGCTAGCGACCGATTGGCTGCGAATCTACAGGGGGTGACATTGCACAAGCAGTTCACCAGAACTGCTTATGCAATGTCAAATGCCGACAGCGTATGCTAACGGAATTTAGCTATGCCGGACGGACTTGATTCGCTAGAGCGAATCATGTCCACCCGCCATTTGATAATTCGGCCCCCTAGTATTTTTATAAAATAACTTTAGTTTGCAGAAATATAATAATATAGGAAAATGACACTATATGAAATGCAAAAAATAAATTAAATTTTTGTGTCATTTTCTATGGAGTACATATAAATAGAGCGGAAGTCACTCGGCTAGATTACGAGTTGTGCGTTAGGGTAAAAAAGCAGCATTAAGAGGTCCTAACGCTGCTTTTTTACGCCTGCTGGTATTACGAGTCTTGCAGGTTTAGGGTCACCGCACACTTCTTTGGCCTTACCGCAAAACGACTTACGTAAGCTTTGTAAAGTCTTTTTTCTATGGGACTTCCATAGCGCTGATATTACGAGTCTGTTCTGGGAGGCCAAAAAGTGAGCGGTACACCCTACCCTGTCAAGAGTCCTAACGCATTTAAAAGTCAGTAGTTAAGAGTTTTATGGTACAACGCCGTAACATAAAACTCATAACTAAAGTGCTAAAAAGTACACTAACACCCATAAACTACCTATTAACCCCAAAACCGAGGCCCTCCCGCACCGCAAACACTATAATAAAATTTTTAACCCCTAATCTGCCTCTCCAGACACCGCCGCCACCTACATTATATGTATTAACCCCTAATCTGCTGCTCCCAACATCGCCAACACCTACATACTATTTATTAACCCCTAATCTGCCGCCCCCATGTCGCTGCAACCTACCTACATTTATTAACCCCTAATCTGCCGCCCCCAACGTCGCCGCCACTATATTAAAGTTATTAACCCCTAAACCTATATCTAACCCTAACACCCCCTAACTTAAATATAATTACAATAAATCTAAATAAATATTACTATCATTAACTAAATTATTCCTATTTAAAACTAAATACTTAAACAACGAAAATAGCAAAAAAACAGGCGAGTCTCCAGGCACTGTAGAATAAAAGTTCAAAGTTTAATGGAAACCAAATAGGAATATTTAAAACATAGTGAGCATAAAATAAGAAAGCTGGGCTGTCTTACGCGTTTCGGCTACAGTTAGCCTTACTCATAGACACACTTTGTAAGAGCAGACACTGGGCTTAAATGGCCAAGTGGCTGGAAAAACAAAGCCCCAGCTGAACATGATTAACAAAAGTGCATTCATATATTATACTGAGAGACTATTATAAATGTGACAAGCATGGAAAGAAAAGAACGAGTACTATACTATACTAGATTATCATCATATAATATCGAATGAGGGGCAAGTGAAAGAGTATAAACTGGAGTAACAACCAGTAATGATAACTTCCTATCACAAGTATTGCAAATGTAAATATAAAGGCGAAGAAAAACTGCAATTTAAAGGGACATACCCCCGTGTTTTTAAAACATAGGTTGACATGACCATAGTAGAAAGGAGGCAAAAGCTGGGCAACTCATATAGGATGGGTAGACAAAGAAAACATATATATACATATATATACACACGTGTATATATATATATATATATACACATACATATATATATGCTAGCAAATCCCTCGTTACAGAAAAAATTAATTGGCATGTGCGTATTAAACCAAATATTATAAATTATGGACTTATTAAACATTTAAAGGGACATGCACTTGAGTAAAGATGCTTAAGTCCACATCAAACATGAGTAATACCCAATTATGAAAATAAATTGATGAAACATATAATAACATTTAGAAAATGACTGTTTGGTAAGGAGAATGCTCCTCAATATGATCAAAACATAATATCAAAATGGATGTTAAATTCATATTCTAATGGTTATACCTATGGCTATTGAAACTTAAGTGCTTAGTATTATAAGCTTGTTGTTATAAATTCAAAAAGTGATGTGAACTATTCTAAGGGAAAGTAAACCTCAATAATAAAATAAATGTTTGACCATTGGAATCAAGTGCATTCCAATGATCAACTTCGTTTCCAGAGGTTAATAACATCTCCTTCGATGTTAAAACCTTCCGGTCTCCTAGTTCTAAGTTGGAATATCCAATATGCCTCTTGGTATAGTAATCTGGTAATCATGTCACCTCCTCTATCTGGTGTCCTAATTTGCTCAATGACCTGCCATTGAAAACTTTTTACATTTTTGCCATGTTTGTGGATAAAGTGTCGTGCTAGATCTGAGCATTCAATACCATTATCAATATTATTGAGATGTTCACGGATTCTTGTACGTGCTTCTCTAGTCGAGCAACCTACATACTGTTTTCTACAGGATGTACAGTCCACCAGATAAATAACATTATGTGTCCGGCAATTAGTACAGTTCTTAAGAAAATAGACCCTTTGAGTAGCCATGGATTGAAAGTTTTTTGTTACACGTGTACAGCTGCAAGCTATACATTTATTAAAGTGGCATTTATAATGCCCTTTAACATGTAACCAACTACTTGTACCTGGTTTTTTCTTTAAGCATCTTCCCTATGGTGCAACCTCTTTTGGCCACGAAATTGCACCCAGATTGAACATAGTCTTTGAGACTGTCCTCTGCCGTAAGTATAGGGAGATGTTTGGTGATAATTGCACAAATATCCCTATACTGGGAACTGTAAGTGGTTGTAAAAAGGGGTTTTGATATATCAAAGTTATTACCCCTGGCAGAATTGTAATTGGTTGAAAGCATCATTGACCTGTCGGTGCGTTTTACCTCCAAGAGGGCCCTATTGACAACCTTCTTTGAATACCCTCTTTCTAAGAGTTGGGTGGTCAGTATCTTGCTATTTGTCTCAAAATCAGTATCAGTCGTACAATTACGCTTCAAGCGTGTAAACTGTCCCTTTGCTATCCCAAAACCAGTGTGTCTGGGATGGTTACTTTTTGCATGCAAAATATTATTGCATGAAATGGGTTTACGGTACAGATTCGTTATCACCTCGCCCTTTTCAACATCACCTGTTAGGGTGAGATCTAAATACGTTGTCATGTGGGTATCTGATTGGTAGGTAAATTCTAATCCTGCTTAATTCTGGTTGATGGACACAAAATCAGATTTCTGATCTTCTGTGCCAGTCCAGATGATCAAAAGATCATCAATGTATCTTTTATAGGTGCTGATGCAGTCGCGATATGGGTTTTCCTCACCATAGACGTGGGACTAAAACTAAATACTTACCTATAAAATAAACCCTAAGCAAGCTACAATATAACTAATAGTTTCATTGTAGCTAGCTTAGGGTTTATTTTTATTTCACAGGCAAGTTTGTATTTATTTTAACTAGGTAGAATAGTTATTAAATAGTTATTAACTATTTAATAACTACCTAGCTAAAATAAATACAAAAGTACCTAATAAAACCTAACCTAAGTTACACTAACACTACACTATAATTAAATAAATTAACTAAATTAAATACAATTACCTAAATTAAATTAGCTAAAGCACAAAAAAACCCCACTAAATTACAGAAAATAATAAACAAATTACAGATATTTAAACTAATTACACCTAATCTTATAGCCTTATTAAAATTAAAAAGCCACCCCCCCCCCCAAATAAAAAAACCCTAGCCTAAACTAAACTACCAATAGCCCTTTAAAGGGCCTTTTGTGGGCATTGCTCCAAAGTAATCAGCTCTTTTACCTGTAAAAAAAATACCAACCCCCCCACCAGTAAAACCCACCACACACACAACCAACCCCCCAAATAAAATACAATCTAAAAAAAGCTAAGCTCCCCTTTGCCCTGAAAGGGGCATTTGGATGGGCATTGCCCTTAAAAGGGCAGTTAGCTCTTTTGCCGCCCAAACCCTAACCTAAAAATAAAACCCACCCAAAAGACTCATAAAAAAAAACCTAACACTAACCCCCTGAAGATTGACTTACCGGGAGAAGTCTTCATCCAAGCCGGGCCAAAGTCCTCAACGAAGCCGGGCGAAGTGGTTCTATCAGCCAATCAGAATTAAGGTAGAAAAAATTCTATTGGCTGATGCAATCAGCCAATAGGATTGAAGTTCAATCCTATTGGCTGATCCAATCAGCCAATAGGATTGAGCTCGCATTCTGATGACTGTTCCAATCTGGGGTTGTTTGGGGTTTTTTTTACAGGTAAAAGAGCTGATTACTTTGGGGCAATGCCCCACAAAAGGCCCTTTTAAGGGCTATTGGTAGTTTAGTTTAGGTTAGGGTTTTTTTTATTTTGGGGGGCTTTTTTAATTTTAATAGGGCTATTAGATTAGGTGTAATTAGTTTAAATATCTGTAATTTGTTTATTATATTTTGTAATTTAGTGGGGGGTTTTTTGTACTTTAGCTAATTTAATTTAATTTAGGTAATTGTATTTAATTTAGTTAATTTATTTAATTATAGTGTAGTGTTAGGTGTTAGTGTAACTTAGGTTAGGCTTTATTTTACAGGTAGTTTTGTATTTATTTTAGCTAGATAGTTATTAAATAGTTAATAGCTATTTAATAACTATTCTACCTAGTTAAAATAAATACAAACTTGCCTGTAAAATAAAAATAAACTCTAAGATAGCTACAATGTAACTATTAGTTATATTGTAGCTAGCTTAGGGTTTATTTTATAGGTATTTTATAGGTAAGTATTTAGTTTTAAATAGGAATAATTTAGTTAATGATAGTAATATTTATTTAGATTTATTGTAATTATATTTAAGTTAGGGGGTGTTAGGGTTAGGGTTAGACTTAGGTTTAGGGGTTAATAACTTTATTATAGTGGCAGCGACGTTGGGGGCTGCAGATTAGGGGTTAATAAATGTAGGTAGGTTGCGGCGAAATTGGGGGCGGCAGATTAGGGTTAATAAATATAATGTATGTGTCAGCGATGTTGGGGGCAGCAGATTAGGGGTTCATATGTATAATGTAGGTGGCGGCGGTGTCCGGAGCGGCAGATTAGGAGTTAATAATATAATGTAGGTGGCGGCGATGTTGAGGCAACAGATTAGAGGTTAATAAGTGTACGATTAGGGGTGTTTAGACTCGGGGTTCATGTTAGGTGTAAACATAAATTTTATTTCCCCATAGGAATCAATGAGGCTGCATTAGTGAATTTTACGCTGCTTTTTTGCAGGTATTAGACTTTTTCCCTGTTGATTCCTATAGGGAAATCGTGCACGAGCACGTAAGACCAGCTCACCGCTGACTTAAGTAGCGCTGGTATTGGAGTGCGGTAATGAGCAAAAATTTGCTCAACGCTCACTTCTTGTCTTTTAACGACGGGTTTGTAAAAACCCATAATACCAGCGCTGCAGGTAAGTGAGCGGTAAGTTAAAACTGCTCGTTAGCACCGCACAGGCTCTAACGCAAAAGTCGTAATCTAGGCCACTATTTCCTAATTGTTTCAAACATTTATCATCTGTTCACCTTCCCAAAACACCATCATTTACTATATAATATTTATATTTTTTTAATAACAATCGATAGTAGAAAATTTAGAAGAAAATATTTTTTTGTTTTTGGCACTATGAAACTTCTTGCAATTTATACTGAAAATGAATAGGTAGAAAATATCTAAACATACAAATATTAGATACATTTTAAAATGACACAATGTTCTGAGTGGTGGCTTAACCTTGACAACTATGCATGTTCCTATCCCTGTCCAAACTCACTCATCAAAGCAAATAATATTAAAACAAAACATAAAATAGTTGTATAAAAAGTCATCCTTTATAGAATTTCACAAAATATCATGTTTTTACATTCTCGCAATTCTCATATTTATTTAGACTCTTAAAAGTTTGTATAGGTTTAGGGAACTAACATAAACATCATAACAAAATAAGGCTAGTGCCTACTGCCAGGTTATCATTATTACTATGACAATCACTTCCTAGGTACTGTATAAGGATATGAATACCCTTATTTGAATCGCGGGCCTTACTCTTTCAAATGAAAGGTCTTATGTTATATTTCTATGGTGAAAGAGTAATAAAAACCTATTAGAAATTGGTAGAAACCCCAAAAATAGAGCCAATACTGTAAGGTATTTGTCATTATTATGCTAATCATATGGCAGCATGAAAACACAGGACCACTCATTTGAAAGAACAAGATTGCTGTCTAAGTATTGTGTGTGTGTGTGTGTGGGGGGGGGGGGGGAATCAGGGCATATACCTCCCCCCTTGATGTGGTTCCATATGCCTATAGTTCTGTCAGGTGGTCACTAATACCATGGTGATCAGATGATAGCCACCTGTCCATTTGACCCTTTCTTTGAAAGATGGGCCTTTCCTTTTGTCAAAAGAGGGGTCACTTATCCCACTATAGTGCTTATTTTGGGGTACTAGGGCCCCTTTTATAGCCAATAGAATGAAAAAAGGCACCTAGAAAATAGGTGATTGCCATATCTATGGCAATCACTTGCTATCTAAAGGGACATGAGACCCCTTTTTTTGAAAATGGATAATCTCTTCTTTCATGTGAAGGGTATTGTGTGCTTATGTGTTGCGTTCTGTCTTAATGGGATATGGGTGGACTTCTTTGGAGCCACTTCCCCCATACAGTAAATACATTAGGTAGGTGATTGCCATTTTTTGTGCAATAACCTACTAATGACAGTGATATAAGACCCCGCATCATAAAGAGGAGGTTCAGCTCCGTGTTTTAATACCACACTGAGTTCACATCACTCTGTGTTAAGGAGGGATAAGTGGGTTCTAAAAGTGCCCCCTCATCAAACATTGCACCGGTGTGTCCTTGCACCATTACCATGGTAATCACATAAAATTTAGAGGGGGATGTGTACAGTCATTTAACAAAGACAGTTCCGTCTTTCACATGTGGAGTCACATACCCCTATAAGATGCAGGTGATCATCCTTAAAGTGGTAATAACCTGCAGATGTGCTTAATGGTACTGTTTATCTGAGGTGGAGAGCATCTCTAACAGAGCTCCTATCTCCCCCTTGTTTATGCTAAAGAAATAAGTGACCTCTCAAATGAAAGGGCAGACACCCTTATTTCAAATGAGGGGTTACTTGGTCCTCTAACATGAAAGGGGGAGGCAAGATGGGGGCTTTTTGAGCCCCCCAGCCCTCAGGTTAAGCATCAATTTTAAGAGCAAGTTATTGACGCTTTAAGAGTGATGATCTGCATCTTGCAGGGGCGTGTGCCCCCACATTATGAAAGGGAATACTCAGCTCTTTCAAGTGAGTGGGATTTTGTGCCTGTAAAATGCAGGTGATCACCAACAAAATGGTAACAACATAAAAAAGCAGGTACAGCACTTAAAGTGCAGTTTAACCTGAGTGAGGTTGGGCTATAACAAAGCCCACATCTCCCCCCCCCCCTATTTGTGCTTTAGGGACAAGTAATCCCTCATTTTAAAGGTGAACTTGTACATGCTCTTAAGCTCCTTTGATCTCATCTAGGTTTACTCTTCAACACAAGATACCAAGAGATCAAAGTGGAATTGGAAAGTTACTTAAAACGACATGTTCCATCTAATCATGAAAGTTTAATTTGAAGAAATACATTATACTAAACCGTGTTGTCTTTATGAAGAGATTTTGGACCAGATTACAAGTGGCGCACTAATTAACGCTTCCCCTCGAGCTAGGAAGGCTAGAAGTAAGATTTTTGTGCTTGTCGGGTTGCGCTCGTATTATGAGTTGAAAGTAAAATGTTTTCGCTCTTGCACTAACCCGACGAGCGCAAAAAGCTGAACTTAGAATATCACGTGCGTGTTTACATATTCCCCCCTAGAAGTCAGTGGTGAAAAAAAGTGGAATAAACAGACCACTCTTGTGCTAACCCGATCTTATGTTCGCCAACCCAACTTGAAAATATGAATATTTCACATTCCAATGTTCTTCACATAACAGAATATGTTTTATTTATTAATAAATACATATTTCTATTTCTATATGAAGTTTTTTTGGTACAATATATATATATATATATATATATATATATATATATATACATATATATATATATATATATATATATATATACACACACAGACACATGATTATACATATGTATAGATATATACATATATATATATATAACAATAGCTATGTATAAATATAGCATAAATATGATTTTTCATGTTTTCATCTACTTAAAGGGACATGCCAGCCACATTTTTTCTTTTATGATTTAGAAAGAGAATGCAATTTTAAACATCTTTCTAATTTACTTATATTATCTAATTTGTTTTATTCTATTGATATTCTTTGATGAAAAGCATATCTAGATATGCTCAATAGCTGCTGATTGGTTGCTGCACATAGAAGCATTGTGTGATTGGCTCACCATGTGCATTGCTTTTTCTTCAACTGAGGATATTTAAAAAATGAAGCAAAATAAATAATTGAAGTAAATTGTAATCTTGTTTAAATTTCTATTCTCTATCTGAATCATGAAAGAAAAATTTTGGGTTTAGTGGCCCTTTAACTGCAAAGGGCTCCAATGCACGTATATATGTATACATAGTATTTATGGGTTTATATGTGTGTGTGTGTGTGTGTGTGTATGTATATATATATATATATATATATATATATATATATATATATATATATATATATATATATAGATAGATATATAATATATATATATAAATATATATATATCTATATATATATCTATATATATATATCTATATATATATATATATATATATATCTATATATATATATCTATCTATCTATCTATCTATCTATCTATCTATATATATATATATATATATACATACACATACATCTTTAAACCTGTATTTTATGTACTGTATCTGAATGTTAAAGCTCTTTCCCTGCCTTTTGTTTTTCTAACACCTGAGATATCATATATTTGAGCCCTTATAACTTTTTGTGCGATATTTTTTTAAATACTTTTTATTAGATAGTGTTATTATTAGTGTGAGTGTACTTTTAAATGCATTTTTCTATGTGTTTTGTGCAAAGAGCTCTGAAGTTGCAGTAATCATTCTATCTTAAATTAGCAATTGAGCTCAAGCTATCGCATTTACTTTCAACTCGTAATACTAGCGGTAAGCTAGTTTTGCCAATGAGCGCAAAACCCTGCGATAAACTTCTTGGGCCCGATCCGATATAAATCATCGCCCGCAAAATCCGGCGACGCCAAAATTTGCGCTTGTCTGGTATCACATATACGGCGTAACATAGAAGTTACGCTCGTATATTTCTGCCTTCGACCGTAGTTTTTTGGCCCATAGACAGGTATACCACACCAGCGCAGTTTGGTATCCAATATACAGCGTAAGGACTTACGTGGCGAAAATGGAGAAATCCTACTCCATTTTCACCTCGCCACAAATTGCAGGCGTAGTAAGCCTTACGCTGTCTATTGGAGCCCCGTAACTCCCTAAACTAGCTGCTAAATAAAACCTAACAACTAACGCATGCGCAATGTCTATATACCTGTCAACCGCAAACTGCTAAATAAAACCTAACACCTAACGCATGCGCAATGTCTATCTACCTGTCAACCGCGATCCTCCGCCGCAATCCCTAATAAAGTATTTAACCCCTAAACCGCCGCTCCCGGACCCCGCCGCCACCTACATTAAATGTATAACCCCCTAATGTGAGCCCCTACACCGCCGCCATCTACATTAACTACCCTCTAATGTGAGCCCCTACACCGCCGCCATCTACATTATCTACCCCCTAATGTGAGCCCCTACCCCGCCGCCATCTACATTACCTACCCCCTAATGTGAGCCCCTACCCCGCCGCCATCTACATTAACTACCCCCTAATGTGAGCTCCTACCCCGCTGCCAGCTATATTAAAATTATTAACCCCTAATCTAATCCCCCTAATCCGCCGCCACCTATATTAAATTATTAACCCCTAATCTAATCCCCCTATACCGCCGCCACCTATATTAAATTATTAACCCCTAATCTAATCCCCCTACCCCGCAGCCAGCTACATTAACTAGCCCCTAATGTGAGCTCCTACCCCGCCGCCACCTACATTAACTACCCCCTAATGTGAGCTCCTACCCCGCCGCCACCTACATTAACTACCCCCTAATGTGAACTCCTACCCCACCGCCAGCTATATTAAAATTATTAACCCCTAAATGAATCCCCCTACACCGCCGCCAGATATATTAAATACATTGACCCCTAATCTAATCCCCCTACACCGCCGCCAGCTATATTAAATTAATTAGCCCCTAATCTAATCCCCCTATACCGCCGCCACCTATATTAAATTAATTAACCCCTAATCTAATCCCCCTATACCGCCGCCACCTATATTAAATTATTAACCCCTAATATAATCCCCCTATACCGCCGCCACCTATATTAAATTAATTAACCCCTAAAATACTAAACTATCGCTACCACTAAACCTAAGTCTAACACTACAAATAGCCCTGAAAAGGGCTTTTTGCGTGGCATTACCCCAAAGTAAACAGCTCTATTGCCAGCCCTTAAAAGGGCTTTTTGCGGGCCATTGCCCTAAAGTAACCAGCTCTTTTACAGCCCTTAAAGGGTCAGTAAACCTTAAAATTAATGTTATATAATTCTGCACATAGTGCAGAATTATATAACATTATATTAGCCAACCTTCATTTAACATAATATTGCCTTTTTATTTTTAGCATAAAACGCTGTTTTACAGACCCGCTCTCTGGGCTCTGCTGAGCGGGTCTGTTTTTTTTTCCTCAGTGCATCGGTGCCAGCTGTATAGTCACAGCCCGGCCCGACCGCGCCATAAGACTAAGTGCAGCTTGCTCCCGCTCTGTCTGACAGCAGGAGCGAGCTGCACTTAGTCTTATGGCGCGGTCGGGCCGGGCTGTGACTATACAGCTGGCCCGATGCGCTGAGGAAAAAAAACAGACCCACTCAGCAGAGCCAAGAGAGTGGGTCTGTAAAACAGCGTTTTTTGCTAAAAATAAAAAGGCAATATTATGTTAAATAATGGTTGGCTAATATAATGTTATATAATTCTGCACTATGTGCAGAATTATATAACATTAATTTTAAGGTTTACTGTCCCTTTAAAAGGGCTTTTTGCGGGGCATTGCCACAAAGTAAACAGCTCTTTTGCCTCTAATCTAAATCCCCCTACACCGCCGCCACCTATAATAAATGTATTAACCCCTAATATAATCCCCCTACACCGCCACCACCTATATTAAATACATTAACCCCTAATCTAATCCCCCTACACCGCCGCCACCTATATTAACTATATTAACCCTAATTATATTAGGGTTAATATAGTTATTATATATATTAACTATATTAACCCTAATTATATTAGGGTTAATATAGTTAATATAGTTATTATATATATATATATATATATATATATATATATATATATATATATATATATATATATATATATTAACTATATTAACCCTATCTAACTCTAACACCCCTAACTAAATTCTTATTAAAATATATCTAATATTATTAATTAAAATATTCCTATTTAAATCTAAATACTTACCTATAAAATAAACCCTAAGATAGCTACAATATAATTAATAATTACATTGTAGCTATTTTAGGGTTTATATTTATTTTACAGGTAACTTGGTATTTATTTTAACTAGGTACAATAGCTATTAAATAGTTAATAACTATTTAATAGCTACCTTGTTAAAATAATTACCAATTTACCTGTAAAGTAAATCCTAACCTAAGTTACAAATACACCTACACTATCAATAAATTAAATAAACTACAAATACCTAAACTAAAATACAATTAAATACACTAAACTAAATTACAAAAAAAACAAACACTAAATTACAAAAAATAAAAAAAATTACAAGAATTTTAAAGGGACACTGTACCCAAAATTTTTCTTTCGTGATTCAGATTGAGCATGAAATTTTAAGCAACTTTCTAATTTACTCCTATTATCAAATTTTCTTCATTCTCTTGGTATCTTTATTTGAAATGCAAGATTGTAAGTTTAGATGCCGGCCCATTTTTGGTGAACAACCTGGGTTGTTCTTGCTGATTGGTGGATAAATTTATCCACCAATAAAAAAGTGCTGTCCAGAGTACTGAAACCAAAAAAAAGCTTAGATGCCTTCTTTTTCAAATAATGATAGCAAGAGAACGAAGAAAAATTGATAATAGGAGTAAATTAGAAAGTTGCTTAAAATTGCATGCTCTTTCTGAATTACAAAAGAAAAATTTTGGGTACAGTGTCCCTTTAAGCTAATTACACCTATTCTAACCCCCCTAATAAAATAATAAAGCCCTCCAAAATAAAAAAAATGCCCTACCCTATTCTAAATTAAAAATTAACCAGCTCTTTTACCAGCCCTTAAAAGGGCTTTTTGCGGGGAATGCCCCAAAGAAAACAGCTCTTTTGCCTGTAAAAAAAACACAATACCACCCCCCAACATTAAAACCCACCACCAACATACCCCTACTCTAAACCCACCCAAACCCCCCTTAAAAAACCTAACTCTAAGCCCCAGAAGATCTCCCTACCTTGAGTCGTCTTCACCCAGCCAGGCCGAACTCTTCATCCATTCCGGGCGATGTCTTCATCCAAGCGGCAAAGAAGAAGTCTTCCATCTGGCGATGTCTTCATCCAAGCGGCAAAGAAGAAGTCTTCCATCCCGGCGATGTCTTCATCCAAGCGGCAAAGAAGAGGTCCTCCATCGGGGCAAAGTTTTCCTCCAAGCGGCATCTTCAATCTTCTTTCTTTAGCCCTCCTACGCAGAACATCCAGCTGGCCTGATGACTGAACGACGAATGAAGTCTCCTTTAAATGACGTCATCCAAGATGGCATCCCTCGAATTCCGATTGGCTGATAGGATTCTATCAGCCAATCGGAATTAAGGTAAGAAAATCTGATTGGCTGATTCAATCAGCCAATCAGATTCAAGTTCAATCCGATTGGTTGATCCAATCAGCCAATCATATTGAGCTTGCATTCTATTGGCTGATCGGAACAGCCAATAGAATGCAAGCTCAATCTGATTGGCTGATTGGATCAGCCAATTGGATTGAACTTGAATCTGATTGGCTGATTAAATCAGCCAATCAGATTTTCTTACCTTAATTCCGATTGGCTGATAGAATTCGAGGGATGCCATCTTGGATGACATCATTTAAAGGAAACTTCATTCGTCGTTCAGTCGTCGGGCCAGCTGGATGTTCCGCGTAGGAGGGCTAAAGAAAGAAGATTGAAGATGCCGCTTGGAGGAAAACTTTGCCCCGATGGAGGACCTCTTCTTTGCCGCTTGGATGAAGACATCGCCGGGATGGAAGACTTTTCTTTGCCGCTTGGATGAAGACATCGCCGGATGGAAGACTTCTTCTTTGCCGCTTGGATGAAGACATCGCCCGGATTGGATGAAGAGTTCGGCCCGGCTGGGTGAAGACGACTACAAGGTAGGGAGATCTTCTGGGGCTTAGTGTTAGGTTTTTTTAAGGGGGGTTTGGGTGTGTTTAGAGTAGGGGTATGTGGGTGGTGGGTTTTAATGTTGGGGGTGTTATTGTGGGGGTTTTTTTACAGGCAAAAGAGCTGTTTACTTTGGGGCATGCCCCGCCAAAAGCCCTTTTAAGGGCTGGTAAAAGAGCTTGTTAATTTTTAATTTAGAATAGGGTAGGGCATTTTTTTATTTTGGGGGGCTTTATTATTTTATTAGGGGGCTTAGAATAGGTGTAATTAGCTTAAAATTCTTGTAATCTTTTTTTATTTTTTGTAATTTAGTGTTTGTTTGTTTTTGTAATTTAGTTTAGTGTATTTAATTGTATTTTAGTTTAGATATTTGTAGTTTATTTAATTTATTGATAGTGTAGGTGTATTTGTAACTTAGGTTAGGATTTATTTTACAGGTAAATTGGTAATTATTTTAACAAGGTAGCTATTAAATAGTTATTAACTATTTAATAGCTATTGTACCTAGTTAAAATAAATACCAAGTTACCTGTAAAATAAATATAAACCCTAAAATAGCTACAATGTAATTATTAATTATATTGTAGCTATCTTAGGGTTTATTTTATAGGTAAGTATTTAGATTTAAATAGGAATATTTTACTTAATAATATTGATATTAATTAGATTTTTTTTAATAAGAATTTAGTTAGGGGTGTTAGAGTTAGATAGGGTTAATATAGTTAATATATATATATTAGCGCTGCGGAATCTGTTGGCGCTCTACAAATAACCGATAATAATAATATAATAACTATATTAACCCTAATATAATTAGAGTTAATATATATAATATAATAACTATATTAACCCTAATATAATTAGGGTTAATATAGTTAATATAGGTGGCGGCGGTGTAGGGGGATTAGATTAGGGGTTAATGTATTTAATATAGGTGGCGGCGGTGTAGGGGGATTAGATTAGGGGTTAATACATTTATTATAGGTGGCGGCGGTGTAGGGGGATTTAGATTAGAGGCAAAAGAGCTGTTTACTTTGTGACAATGCCCCACAAAAAGCCCTTTTAAGGGCTGGTAAAAGAGCTGGTTACTTTAGGGCAATGGCCCGCAAATAGCCCATTTAAGGGCTGGCAATAGAGCTGTTTACTTTGGGGTAATGCCATGCAAAAAGCCCTTTTCAGGGCTATTTGTAGGGTTAGACTTAGGTTTAGTGGTAGGAATAGTTTAGTATTTTAGGGGTTAATTAATTTAATATAGGTGGCGGCGGTATAGGGGGATTAGATTAGGGGTTAATAATTTAATATAGGTGGCGGCAGTATAGGGGGATTAGATTAGGGGTTAATTAATTTAATATAGGTTGCAGCGGTATAGGGGGATTAGATTAGCGGTTAATAATTTAATATAGGTGGCGGCGGTATAGGGGGATTAGATTAGGGGTTAATTAATTTAATATAGGTGGCGGCGGTGTAGGGGGATTAGATTAGGGGTTAATGTATTTAATATAGCTGGCGGCGGAGTAGGGGGATTAATTTAGGGGTTAATAATTTTAATATAGCAGGCGGCGGGGTAGGAGCTCACATTAAGGGGTAGTTAATGTAGGTGGCGGCGGGGTAGGAGCTCACATTAGGGGGTAATTAATGTAGGTGGCGGCGGGGTAGGAGCTCACATTAGGGGGTAGTTAATGTAGGTGGCGGCGGGGTAGGAGCTCACATTAGGGGATAGTTAATGTAGCTGGCGGCGGGGTAGGAGCTCACATTAGGGGATAGTTAATGTAGCTGGCGGCAGGGTAGGAGCTCAAATTTTGGGATAGTTAATGTAACTGGCGGCGGGGTAGGAGCTCACATTAGGGGGTAGTTAATGTATTTATTTTCACATAGTCCATATTGCCAAACACCTGATATATTTAGATAATTCAGTGCAAATAATTTAGAGTTACTAATTGCCTGAAATTACTGGGGAATTACTGGCTGCACCAGACATAGTAAAATTATATTTTAGAAAGCCCTAGGGAAAGAGGTGTGGATGTATTGTTTCTTATTACCAGCAAGTAAGAATTGGGGCGAGCACCATCCTTTAAAAAGGTTTTTCTGAGTTTTCTCCAATTCCCCATTAAAGGGGTTGATCACAATCCTTTAGAAACACTTATTGAATGGTTTTCTACAGAAAATTCCCATTAAATGATATGGAGATATTTGAAGATAAATAATGTGATAGGTTTTTCTAAAGGATTGTGATTGACATAAATGTAAGCTTTACAGGTTATTTGTAAAAGATAATAGGTTTGATTACAATCCTTTAGAAAAACATATCAAATGATTTAAACAAAAACAAAAAAACACCTTTAAAATCCATGGGGATTTTTGTAGATAAATCAGTTGATATGTTTTTATAAAGGCATGGGGATTTTTGTAGATAAATCAGTTGATATGTTTTTATAAAGGCATGGGGATTTTTGTAGATAAATCAGTTGATATGTTTTTATAAAGGCATGGGGATTTTTGTAGATAAATCAGTTGATATGTTTTTATAAAGGCATGGGGATTTTTGTAGATAAATCAGTTGATATGTTTTTATAAAGGCATGGGGATTTTTGTAGATAAATCAGTTGATATGTTTTTATAAAGGCATGGGGATTTTTGTAGATAAATCAGTTGATATGTTTTTATAAAGAACTGTGATCAACCCCATTATTTTTTACAAATAACCTGTAAAGCTTACATTTATGTCAATCTGTTCACAATCATTTAGTAAAACCTATCAACTGATTTATCTACAAAAATCCCCACAGATTTTAATGGTGTTTTTTTTATTTTATTTTTAATAATGTTTTTCTAAAGGATAGTGATCAACTTCCCACATGCCTGGATTTAATATGGAGATGTTCTTATATACTATGCATATGTTATATACAGTATTTTGTGGTTTTTATATGTGGTTATTACAATTATGTTGAGATAATAAATTGTAAAATGAATACGTATGCTAAGCTGTCTCTATGTTCTGTGTAAATGATTCATGACTGTCATTAATTAAGTTTTAAATGATATTCCAGAAAGCGGGATATAAACTAGTAATTTATGTACAGTACTTAGATATTGCTAAAAAGTCTCCACTGGTAAGAACAGAAATAAAGAAATAAACAACCTGTTTCTTTCCATATTCTTCAATGGAATCTCATGTTTGCTTTAAAAAGCTGCACAGTGAATTAAACCTTTTTGTAAGATCAAAAGCATTAATATACTATTTAGAACGAAAGTCCTGCGATGTGACAATAAACTTCCTAATTTATTAACCTCTAAAAAGCCAATAACCCACCACATTATCCCCCTACACTACTTAACCCCTAAACTGACAATACCCAACCACAATAAACTCTACACTACTTAACCTCTAAACCACCACAACCACAAGAAATCCCCTAACCTATTAACCCCCAAACCGTCAATTGCTCACCACATTATCCCCCTACACTACGTAACCCCTAAATCACCAATAGACCTCCGCAATAATCCCTACACTACTTACCTAATAGCTAACCCCCCAAGACCCCTAACCTACCACCCCCTAAGTTACTTACAATAACAAACACTAAAATTACAAACAAAAAAAACACATTGCCAAAAAAAATAACTACCAAAAATTAAATAAAAACAGCTTTGATACTAAAACTAAAGCCCCTTTAAAAAAGTCCACCCCAAAAATAAAAACCTATACTAATACCAAAACCTACTCTAACAATTAGAATGGCATTTTGTAGGATATTTTGCATTTAAAATTAAAAAAAATCCCTATTCTAAAATCAAAGTAACCCCCACAGCCACCCCCAATAAAAAAAGCTATCTTAAAAACCTAAACTAACAATTGCCCTAATAAGGACATTGTGTAGGACATTGCCTTGAAGTGTTTTAGACTTTTACATTTAAAAAAAAAAATCTATTGTAAAAAATGCCTACTCCAAAAAAATCCCTATTCCAAAAAAAGGTTACCCTGATAAGGGGCTTTGGTAGAGCATTGATCTAAAATGATCAAGCTCTTTTGCCCAGACCAAAAAAAAAACAACCCTTAAGCCCTTAAAAGCTAAGTGGGAAAAAACACACCACAAAATCTCTAAACCCCAATATAACCCAACTTGAATCCGGTTCCTACGTGCTAAGCTCCAGCGGTGCTGTTTTTAGCCAGATGGCGATCTAGACTTTTTTTTTTATATCATATTTTATTGAATTACTTAGGGCCCAGTGATCTAAATCTCTGCACTATGGAGAGATAATTTAAGTCTTGTCGGTACCTTTTAAAGGCCACATTTTAGACTGAGAGCTGTTTAGCTCACTGTGCAGATATGAAGTAATGATGCATACATTGCAATATAATGTTCTAAAAAAGCCCCAAAAGAGTTTGCATGATTCCAATAGCAATATAATAGTATTATTGATGTAACTATGACAGATATACAGGTCCATTTCTCTGAAATATTGTTTTGTGGTGTTGCAGAAGCTAAACTTATCCAGCTCCTCAGAAGGCAGCACGGTTGATATAAGACCGGCAGGAGAAGGAGAACCAGCTCCATTGGTTGAAGCTGAGGAAATCATGGAACCAGAAGCTTGCTTTACAGAAGGTACAAATAACCATCTTAAGATTGTGTTCTATTTTGTAATGTATGATTAGTAAAGGGCCATTATATTCAAAAAATTACATCCGCTAATCTGTTAAACTAAACACACAATAGAAATACAACTCTCGACTCGCAGAGCACTGCTGGTCCCGAGTGGAAAAGGCTGCTGATTTAGTTCCACATCTGAGTCGTGTGACTAGCGCTGGTGATTAAATCAGCTGCATTTTCTGCTAGGGAACAGCAGTGCTCTGCGAGTCCTGAGCAGTATGTTTACTGTGTGTTTAACCCTTTGCCGTAGTGCAGGGTCGATACTCGATAGTCTTAAAATTACATGCTGTAACAAATTAGAGTATGTCATTTTTTGACTATAGTGGCCTTTTAACAAAATGCATTGATACCACTCACACTGACCAATAATATATATATATGTGTGTGTTTAACATTTAGGGCTGGGAATCAGTTACCTAAAACAAAAAGGGGTTAGTCCATTATTGACCTTATACTAACAATATTATGGACCCTTGAAGGATCATTATAGTCATGTTCTCTGGTACCTGTTGCAGCATGCCACTGTCTCTCTGTTTAAAAGTTAAAAGAAGATCTATGTGTTTAAACATGAGAATTGATGTAGTTTAATTTCTTTTGCAGAAATTTATTATAGAAAAAAAAATCTGAGACATATGCCACCATTGTTTTAAAGAGAAACCAACTCCACATTTTTTTCTTTTGTGAGTTCTCTTCGGCTCCTTAGCTGTACTTTAACTGTGTTTAACCCCTTTGGGGGGATTTAACACATAGGGGACAAATTATCAAGCTCCGAATAGAGCTTGATGCCCATGTTTTTGCGCGAGCCTTCAGGCTTGCAGGAAACAGCAGTTATGAAGCAGCGGTCTAAAGACCGCTGCTCCATAACTGATCCGCTGCCTCTGAGGCTGCGGTCTGCAATCCGCCCAGTCCTATACGATCGGGCTGATTAACACCCCCTGCTAGTGGCCGATTGGCCGCGAATCTGCAAGGGGTGACCTTGCACAAGCAGTTCACCAGAAATTGTTCACTGTTAAATTATTGAGCGATGTCTGTCGGACATGATACGCTAAAGAGCATCGTGTCGGACAGACATTGATAAATCAGCCCCATAAATGTGCAGGGTCAACAATGAGAACATTACATCATGTAACAAATGAAATCATTCTATTTTTTCACTACAATGGCCTTTTAAGGTGTGACTGGTAAATTTTGAACTAGAGTTTAAAATATGATGTTTTACTTTTTCACAACTATGCGCCAGATTACGAATGGAGCGATTACATATTACAAATTAAAAGTAAACGCAATAGCTTGAGCGAAATTCAAGTTAACACATTCATTGCACAAGAAATGCTTGTGCAATGATAAATACCGACAGCGTATGATAAATCTACCCGAGGTCTCAGGTGTTATACACACACATATACAGTATGGGACTATATATATAGATATATATGTATGTATGTATGTATGTATGTATGTGTATATATATATATATATATATCTGTGTGTGTGTTTGTGTACAGATATATTTATATGTGTATATATGTATTTACAGACATATATACACATTTAAAAACATATAAACATATGTACTCACATATAGACATATATATAAGTGCATTTGAGCCCTTTGCAGTTAAAGGCACATGAAACCCAATTTTTTCCCCTTGTGATTCAGAGAAATCATGCAATTTTAAGCAACTTTTGAATTTATTTCTGTAATATAATTTTGTTTTGTTCCTTTTGTATCCTTTGTTGAAAAGCATACCTAGATAGGCTCAGGAGCTGCTGATTGGTGGCTGCACATGTATGCCTCGTGTTATTGGCTCACCTATGTGCATTGTGTTTCTTCAACAAAAGATACTAAGAGAAGGAAGCAAAATAGATAATTGAAGTGGAAATTTGTTTAAAATCGTATTGTCTATCTAAATTACAAAATAAAAAATTGGGTTTCATGCCCCTTTAAGTAGAGGAAAACATGAAAAACATGGTTATACACTATTCATATTTAATAAAGTGTTATACATATATCGGTAACGATATATATTATACCAAAATACCATAAGATATATGTAAAATATGTATTTATAAATAAATAGAACATATTCTTGTATGTGAAGAACATTGTAATGTGAAATATTCATATTTTCATGTCTGTTTGCTTAATTGACTTCTATTAGGCAATACATGAATGCGCACGCGATATTAAAAGTTTGGATTTTTGCGCTCATCAGGCTCGTGTGCGAGTGAAAACAGTTTAAATAGCACTCCACTTGTAATCTGGTACCAGGGGGTCGATCCGATATAGATCGTAGTTTGCGGCGCAAGGGAGGGAACCTGCGTCGCCCGCAGTTTCAGCTCGCAACTCGAGCTATCCCATATATGTCGCCGTCAGATGCTAACGTGCCGTAAGTCTGATAAACCAGCGATGTCCAGAAATCTGCGCAAGTACAAATTTCTGGCGTCGCCAGTGACTTGCGGCACGTTAGAAACTGCCGGCGCCTACAAAACCTGACTAAAGTCTAAATCACCCGCACTGTCTAACACGCCTCCCTAACATAGCCCGACACGTCTAACCCTCTATCCGCTTTCCCCCCTCACTATCCTAACAATAAAATATGTATTAACCCCTAAACCGCCGCTCCTGGAGCCCGCCGCTACCTAATAAAGTTATTAACCCCTAAACCGCCGCTCCCGGAGCCCGCCGCTACCTAATAAAGTTATTAACCCCTAAACCGCCGCCAGCTATATTAAATCTCTAACCCCCTAAAGTGAGCCCCTAACACCGCCGCCATCTACCTTACCTACCCCCTAAAGTGAGCCCCTACCCCGCCGCTATCTTTTTTAAAATTATTAACCCCTAATCTAATCCCCCTACCCCGCCGCCATCTATATTAAATTATTTAACCCCTAAAATACTAAACTATCCCTACCACTAAACCTAAGTCTAACCCTACAAATAGCCCTGAAAAGGGCTTTTTGCGTGGCATTGCCCCAAAGTAACAGCTCTTTTGCCAGCCCTTAAAAGGGCTTTTTGCAGGGCATTGCCCCAAAGTAACAGCTCTTTTGCCAGCCCTTAAAAGGGCTTTTGGCGGGGCTTTGTCACAAAGTAAACTGCTCTTTTGCCTACAATCTACATCCCCGTACACCGCGGCCACCTATAATAAATGTATTAACCCCTAATCTAATCACCCTACACCGCCGCCAGCTATATTAACTATATTAACCCTAATTATATTAGGGTTAATATAGTTAATATAGTTATTATATTATATATATTAACTATATTAACCCTAATTATATTGGGGTTCATATAGTTAATATCGTTATTATATTATATATATATTAAGTATAATAACCCTATCTAACTCTAACATCCTAACTAAACTCTTATTAAAATAAATCTAATATTAATATTATTAATTAAAATATTCCTATTTAAATCTAAATACTTACCTATAAAATAAACCCTAAGATAGCTACAAAATAATTAATAATTACATTATAGCTATGTTAGGGTTTATATTTATTTTACAGGTAAATTGTTAATTATTTTAACTAGGTATAATAGCTATTAAATAGTTATTAACTATTTAATAGCTACCTAGTTAAAATAATTAGCCAATTAATTGTAAAATAAATCCTAACCTAAGATACAAATACACCTACCCTATCAATAAATTAAATAAACTACAAATATCTATCTAAAACTGCAATTAAATAAACTAAACTAAATTACAAAAAAAAAAAAACACTAAATTACAAAAAATAAAAAAAAGATTACAAGATTTTTAAGCTAATTACACCTATTCTAAGCCCCCTAATAAAATAATAAACCCCCAAAATAAAAAAAATTCCCTACCCTATACTAAATTAAAAAAAGTTCAAAGCTCTTTTACCTTACCAGCCCTTAAAAGGGCCTTTTGTGGGGGCATGCCCCAAAGAAAACTGCTCTTTTGCCTGCAAAAAAAAACACAATACCACCCCCCAACATTACAACCCACCACCCACATACCCCTAATCTAACCCAAACCCCCCTTAAATAAACCTAACACTACCCCCCCTGAAGATCTCCCTACCTTGTAGTCACCCCGCCGGGCAGAACTCCTCATCCGATCCAGGCGATGTGTTCCAGCAAGCGGCAGTGAAGTCTTCTTCCATCCGGGCGATGTCTTGAAGCAAGCGGCAGAGAGTCTTCTTCCATCGGCGATGTCTTCAAGCAAATCGGCATCTTCAATCTTCTTTGTTCGCTCCTCCGCCGCGGAGCATCCATCCGGCACGACGACTTCCCGACGAATGAGGTTCCTTTAAATGACGTCATCCAAGATGGCGTCCGTCGAATTCCGATTGGCTGATAGGATTCTATCAGCCAATCGGAATTAAGGTAGAAAAATCTGATTGGCTGATTGAATCAGCCAATCAGATTCAAGTTCAATCCGATTGGCTGAACCAATCAGATTCAAGTTCAATCCGATTGGCTGAACCAATCAGCCAATCGGATTGAACTTGAATCTGATTGGCTGATTCAATCAGCCAATCAGATTTTTCTACCTTAATTCCGATTGGCTGATAGAATCCTATCAGCCAATCGGAATTCGACGGACGCCATCTTGGATGACGTCATTTAAAGGAACCTCATTCGTCGGGAAGTCGTCGTGCCGGATGGATGCTCCGCGGCGGAGGAGCGAACAAAGAAGATTGAAGATGCCGATTTGCTTGAAGACATCGCCGATGGAAGAAGACTCTCTGCCGCTTGCTTCAAGACATCGCCCGGATGGAAGAAGACTTCACTGCCGCTTGCTGGAACACATCGCCCGGATCGGATGAGGAGTTCTGCCCGGCGGGGTGAATACAAGGTAGGGAGATCTTCAGGGGGGGTAGTGTTAGGTTTATTTAAGGGGGGTTTGGGTTAGATTAGGGGTATGTGGGTGGTGGGTTGTAATGTTGGGGGGTGGTATTGTGGGGTTTTTTGCAGGCAAAAGAGCAGTTTTCTTTGGGGCATGCCCCCACAAAAGGCCCTTTTGAGGGCTGGTAAGGTAAAAGAGCTTTTGAACTTTTTTTAATTTAGAATAGGGTAGGGAATTTTTTTTATTTTGGGGGTTTATTATTTTATTAGGGGGCTTAGAATAGGTGTAATTAGCTTAAAAATCTTGTAATCTTTTTTTTATTTTTTGTAATTTAGTGTTTTGTTTTTTTTTGTAGTTTAGTTTATTTAATTGTAGTTTTAGATAGATATTTGTAGTTTATTTAATTTATTGATAGTGTAGGTGTATTTGTAACTTAGGTTAGGATTTATTTTACAGGTAATTGGGTAATTATTTTAACTAGGTAGCTATTAAATAGGTAATAACTATTTAATAGCTATTATACCTAGTTAAAATAATTAACAATTTACCTGTAAAATAAATATAAACCCTAACATAGCTATTATGTAATTATTAATTACATTGTAGCTATCTTAGGGTTTATTTTATAGGTAAGTATTTAGATTTAAATAGGAATATTTTAATTTATAATATGAATTAGATTTATTTAATAAGAATTTAGTTAGGGGTGTTAGGGTTAGATAGAGTTAATATAGTTTATATAAATACTATAGTAACTATATTAACTATATTAACCGTAATATAATTAGGGTTAATATAGTTAATATATATAATGTAAGAACTATATTAACTATAATATACTTAGGGTTAATATAGATAATATAGCTGGCGGCGGGGTAGGTAGATTAAATTAGGGGTTAATAATTTTAATATAGATGGCGGCGGTGTAAGGGGTTCACATTAGGGGATAGATCAGTTAGATGGTGGTGGTTTTAGGGGCTCACAGTAGGGGGTTAGTTTATGTAGATGGCGACGGTTTAGGGGTTAAATAGTTTATTATGGATTGCGGCGGGGGATCTCGGTTGACAGGGAGATAGACATTGCGCATGCGTTAGGTGTTGGGTTTATTTTAGCAGATCGCGGTTGACAGGGAGATAGACATTGCGCATGCGTTAGGTGTTAGGTTTATTTTAGCAGATCGCGGTTGACAGGAAGATAGACATTGCGCATGCGTTAGGTGTTAGGTTTATTTTAGCAGCCAGTTTAGGGAGTTACGGGGCTCCAATAGTCAGCGTAAGGCTTCTTACGGCTGCTTTTTGTGGCGAGGTGAAAATGGAGTAAGATTTCTCCATTTTTCGCCATGTAAGTCCTTACGCTGTATATTGGATACCAAACTGCGCGGGTTTGGTATACCTGCCTATGGCCCAAAAAACTACGGGCGACGGCAGAAATATACGCACGTAACTTCTAGGTTACGCCGTATATAGGATACCAAACCCGCGCAAATATTGGCGTCGCCGACTTTTGCGGGCGACTATTTTTATCGGATCGACCCCCAGATGTGTAGAAAGAGTTGTTAAAAAAGTCACAATTCTCCATCTCTGGTTTTGTTTATAGGCTGTATAAAGAAGTTCCCAATTTGTGATGTCAGTGTCCTAGAAGGGAAAGGAAAGCAGTGGTGGAACCTCAGGAAAACGTGTTTCAGGATAGTAGAGCACAACTGGTTTGAGACATTCATTATATTTATGATTCTTCTCAGCAGTGGTGCTCTGGTAAGTATAAATAGGAGCGTTTACTACAGTCACTGAACCATGGAAATAGCTATGTGTAAGAAGTGTAACAACAATATTTTACTTTCCAGACTGTAATGAAATGATCAAATAAGGTGTAGTTGTGTATTTGTTATTATTATTAGTCATTATCATAATAATAATTATATATTCTAATTAATACAATTTTATGTGTGTGTTATATTTAGTGTCATATTAACTCTTTAATGTTAAGTTGATAGCACTCAAAAACTTATTTTCATTTAGTTCTTCTTCTTATTATTATTACCATTACATTGATGTGAAAATGATTTTAAAGGAATATTTAAATTGATAAGCAAGTGGATGTTCTTATTCAATATTATATACAGTATATTCTCTATGTTACGAATTAATAAAATTAGGTACATTTTGCTTGGGACAATAACATCAAACGTTTATGGTTCAGAACATGTCATTTTAAGTCTCTTTCCAAATTACTTATACTATTTAATGTGCTTTATTCTCTTGCTACCCTTTGCAGTAGCGCTCCTCAGCCTACCTATATTTACTCTTCAACTGAGAATGCCAAGAGAACAAAGAAAATGTGACAACAGAAGCAAATTGGAAAATTGTTTAAAATTGCATGCTCTGGGGCATATTTATCAAGGTCTGGCGGACCTGATCTGAAACTGCGGATCAGGTCCGCCAGACCTCGCTGAATACGGCGAGCAATACGCTCGCCGTATTCAGCATTGTACCAGCAGCTCACAAGAGCTGCTGGTGCAACGCCGCCCCCTTGTGACCGCTGCTTCATAACTGCTGTTTCTGGCGAGTCTGAAGACTCGCCAGAAACAGGGGCCATCAAGCTCCATACAGAGCTTGTTAAATAGAGCCCTCTGTCTGAATCATGAAAGTTTCATTTTGACTTTACTGTCCCTTTAATATCTGTTTACCTGGTACAATGAGGCTATAACATTTTGAGTGTTAAAATAATAATGGCTGTTTTGCATATACCAAACTAAGGCATTGAATTTGACACTGCATTAAAGTGAATGTAAAGTTGAATGAATGAGTGCCCAGTTTGTAAAAATACTATAAAAAACAGAGTCAATTTCATGTATTAATCTTTACATTGCAGCGTCTTTTTTTAAATACTTACCTTTTTATTTAGGAAACCCAGACCGGCGATCCTCCGCCCGCAGCTCCTCTGTACTTAGCATATCGATGACGTAAACGGCTTCCTCCAATCACGGCGTGGCCTCACGAGATGGATGCTCCAGGGTGCACGCCATGTTTGGAGGATGCCGGTTTAGTCATTTAAAAAAACAAAAAACGCTGCAATGTAAAGTTTAATGAATGAAAGTGCCCCTGTTTTTAATTGTACGTGCACTCATTTATTCAACTTTACATTCACTTTAAAGTAAAATATACAAAAAAGGAAAACCAAAATGCAGTATCTTTATTTATATTTTTAAAAGTAAATATCTTAGTAATGCATTTATATATTTTTTATATGAAGCCTAAGTTTACATAGCTACCACTATTCAAAGCTTTCAAACCCACACTCTAACTTGTGCCTATCTCACAGGCCACATGCTCAAAGATTGTTTGTATATGGTTTTTGCGTTGACATATACAAAAGTGTCCTTTTTTCATTCAAAACTACAAAGTAGATTAGCATGAAATGTAAAACACAATAGATTATGGTTATTATCTACAGAGTTTCAAATGTGCTGGTAAACATAAATGTTCATAAGCTGTGCATTTAAGGGAAGTCAATGAGGGATTTTGTGAAGCACTAATTTTTTTACAACTGTTGATTGTAAGCAACTATGAATTACTTGGCCTTAAAGTTGTGTTTCACACTGTCAGTGTCAGCACTTGGCATTATTCAAATCTATTGGTTTAGTATATCTAACAGTTTCAATCACTTTATAATTTATTATATCATTTCATCTTTCTCTAGAGAGGTGATAGTTCTTGCATTTTCATTCTTTTTATTTTTGGAATCATTTTTTTATTTGTTTTTTGTTCTGAAATCAAGCAAATTGGTAAAGAAAAAGAATGGCAGTAATGTAAAGCTAAATTTGTCAGTGGGCCACAAGTCCAAAAGTTGTGAACATTGCTAAAATAGGTAAACCATGGAGGGTCATCATGTAAGTTGGTGTGTAGCAATTTGCCCTGTCAGTGACTATAAAGCATTGTCCTGAGGCTACACCATGCCCATTGAGAATTTATCATTTTGGTTAATTCATCTGGACATGTATAAATGTTGTAGCAGTAGGTGCAGAGCATGTGACTACTTGGATGCAAGTAAAGACTTTGAGGCCGATTTATTAAGAGACGAACAGACATGATCCGCTGTAGCGATCATGTCCGCTCAACATCGCTGAATGCCAACAGCTTACCCTGTCAGCATTTATCATTTCACAAGCAGTTCTGGAGAGTTGCTTGTGCAATGCCACCCCCTGCAGATTCGCGGCCAGGGGTGTAAATCAACCCGATCATTTGTGATCAGGCCGATTGCTGTACGCTGCCTCCGAGGTGGCGTAGGAGTTGAGGAGCAGCGGTCTTAAGACCGCTGCTTCTTAACTCCTGTTTATGGCGAGCCTGAAGGCTAGAGCTGAAACAGCTGCATTGGGGCAAATTCAGGCAATGATAAATCGGCCCCTTTGCATCCAGTGTAACACACAAAGTCTATCAAATAAAATATTGTTTGAACTACACCTTAACTTATAAACCTTATTACATGCATTTCTTTCTATGGTGGTGAGAGTTCACAAAATCCTTACTCTTGGGAAGTACAAGACCTGGCCATCAGGAGGGGACTAAGACACCATATACCAGAGTTTTCAAATATCCTTCCTACTTCCCCTTCCTTTCCGGTAGTTCTTTGCCTAGTCAAAGAGAGGGCAAGGACAGAATTGTAAATCATTTTAAGCTAATTCTGAGTGAGCATTTATTTGGTCTCTCCTTCAATGGATATATCCTAGAAGATATGGAGTTAGGAGAGTACTGTAAATCTCTTCTTGTCTTCTCTAGTGTTGTGGATGCAGACCAGCCTCAGGTATCGCTAAGATAGTTGGTACATGATCTGGTACTCCCTCACAATATCCCTTACTGTTAGTTACAGTAAATTATGGGCTTCTACTGCATCCTGTAAATACAGCTACCAGGCGGTAAGAGCAGGGGAGTGGGACCCTCCAGTGAGGTAAATACCCAGTTCTCACACAGCCCACAGGCTGCTTACAGGCACACGGTGTGTAACTATGGTCAAACAGGAATGTAACCCCTTGTCATTTTAAGGAGTAGGCTTCATATTCTACAAAGTTCCAAGTAGCATTCTTGCAGAGCAACAGCTCCTCAAGCTGGAGACCCTGGTTCAAGTCTAGGGCGACACCACCATGGGAATCTGCTGTTAAAACATGTGGTTCTTTGGGGCATGACAAAAAAACGGATCTGTGGGTGCAGGTTTGTGCACATGAGTTTCTAATGTTTCTAATGAACCTATATTTTTAATCCCTGGGTAGATGGATGTGAAGGTTTATACAGCGTTTAAGTGTTTTTGCACTATTGGGACACTTTCAGGTGGACACGATTTTTTCAAGGCGGCTGGCCCTTTAATTGCCCTGCTCCAGTTGTCCTCAGGTGACTTCAGCGCTCCGGTTCTCATTCTGCAATTCAGGAGGGATGAGGCAGCAGCAGTTAAGTTTTTGGGAGCTAGGACAGGAAAGAGTTAAGTTCTTTCCTTCTACAGGAGGTCGTTTTGGCGTGCTTTTACACTGCATAGGCACTCTCGGAGGCTGGATCGATTCTTCCACCACTCTCTCTCCAGATAGTTGAAGGACACAGGAAGGGGTAAGAACCCTATACCGGAGCAGGGGCTGTAAAAGATGCAGTATAATTTATTCTCCTTATATCTGCATTTTTTGGAAACATTGTTTAGCGGGCACCTAACATTTAGTAACAATTAGACGTGTACAGGCCAGAAAATTTAGTTTTGAACAAAACATTTTTGGGGGTATTCTAGGAAATTAGTTTTCCCGAATATTCATTGCCTGCACTATTCGGTTTTTGTTTAGTTCAAAACGAAAATTGAATTTTTATTAAACATTTACATTCGTTTTGAAGCTACAGGTGAAAAGTTCACTTGAAGCTACAAATACTTGCCTTAACGAACTCTGGGGAGTGCGCTAACCCGATCCCCTTCTTGCCAGAGCCCCAGCTGCGGTGCAGGTCCTGGGAGCTGGTTGGGTTAGCACGCTCTCCAGCGCCTTAAAGTGAATGTAAAGTTTGATGCTAAAGTGCCCGGTTTTTAAAACTTTGATTAAAAACAGAGGCACTTTAATTCATCAAATTTTACATTTCACTCCTGTTGTGAAAAAAAACTTACCTTTTAATCTTGACAGCAGCTCCAGCTTCCTCCACCCATTTCAAAGCCTCTTCCTGGGTCTAAAATGAGGCATCCAGCTTCCTCCAATCACAGCGTTGAATCCGACACTGATTCCCCCGGGGGGAAGCTGTGATTGGAGGATGACCTATCAATCATTTCTGACATCAGAAATGGCTTGTGAGACCAGAGGAAGCTGGAGCTGCTGTGAAGATTAAAAGGTAAGATTTTTTTCACAACAGGAGTGAAATGTAAATTTTGATGAATTAAAATGCCCCTGTTTTTAATCAAAGTTTTAAAAACCGGGCACTTTAGCATCAAAATTTAGATTCACTTTAAGGTAAGTATTAAACCCTTAAAAAAATTAAAGGAAACAAATGTATACTGACTAATTCTGGCAGTATTTTTAGTTTTCTTTCATTTTAGTTATGCATTCATTCAGATTTCCATTTACGTAACGATATGTGAGGCCCTATAGTTGCATCTTTTCAGGACTAAAGGGTCTGATCTATCCTTCTGTAATAATAATTTCCCTGGGCGGTGGGAGAAAAATGTTATAGTTTGGCAACTTTTTTCTCCTTATGGAGCAGACTGGGTCTGCTACTACTGGTCTAGCTAGGTAAATTTTGGTAATGTACCCATGCAACCGCTTAAGGCTGTATATAGTTAAGTGCATGGAATCAGTGCATGAATTACCTGCTATTTTTTTTTTCCTAATCATTTTACTGTAATCATTGTGATTTACTGTGTTGTACTAATGCAACTTCATTTTACTATATACTAAGTTCAGTGCATCGCTTGGCTGTTATTTTTTTCTGGGGTGTACCGCAGTATCTGATTAAGGGCATGATTACGAGTGGAGCACTACTTATCGCTCCCACTCGCATGCTAACTCTGATAGAAGTAAGCTTTTTGTGTGTATCGGGTAGCACGGGTATTACAAGTGTGCTAACTTAGCATGAAATATTAATATTTCACATTCCAATGTTCTTCACATAGCAGAATATGTTCCATTTTATTCTTAAATACAGATTAAATACATATTTCTATATATGTCTGATTTAATTTGGTAAAATATAAATCTATACCTATCTATCTATCTATCTATCTATCTATATAATTATATATAGGTATATATAAATATATATATATATATATATATATATATATATATATATATATATATATATATATATATATATATATATATATACAGGTATATATATATATATATATATATATATTTATAAATACATAGAGCATATTCCCCTATGTGAAGAACATGGGAATGTGAAATACAGTAAATTTGCAGTTAAACACTGAATATTTCATAAATATGAATTTACATGTTTTCAGCAACTTGACTACAAAAGGCTCCAAAGCACTTAAAATGTCTATATATGTATAAATATGTATTTATGTGTATATATGTGTTATTATGATTGTAACTGTATTTTTAAATATGATTTTTATGTGTTTTGTGTAACTTTTTAGTCGAGCTTAAATTTAATTGCGCTCGAGCAAATGCATTTACTTTCAACCTGTAATATGCGTGCTAATTCTGACATGCGCAAAGAGCCAGGATAAACCCCTTTCACTTGCACGCAATAGTTAGTGCGCTACTCTTAATCTAGCCCTAAATCCTGTATTGAAGTTTCAGTGTACAGTAACTGCTTCCCCCCTGTATTGCAGTTAGAGTTACACCGCAGTAACTGCTTAAAGCCAACATTGCAGTTTTAAGGTATACCGCAGTAACTGCTTTAAGCCTGATTCAACTCTGTATTGCAGGTCTAGCTTAAATACTGTATTGCAGTCTCTAGCATATTCCACAGTATATGCTTATATACTGTATTGCAGTTCTAATGTATACCATTATGACTGCTTAAATCTCATATTGCAATTCTTTCATATACAACAGTAACTGTCTCTACCATGTGTTGCAATTATCAGGTATACCACCATGTCTATTTAAATCCTGTAGTGCAGGTCTGAGGTACACTGTAGTACCTGTTTATTCTCTGTATTGCAGTTCCCACCTATGCCGCAGTAACTAGTGGGCAGTCCTGAGGTATCCCACAGTAACAGTTGTTTCTTGAATTACAGTTTTTGGATATCTTAATTCTGCTTGTTTAGCCACCTTTCATCATGGTATTCTCATAAAGTTGTGTTGTTGATTTCTTGAGCTTTATAGATTATTTTAATGTATGCCTTTGTGGCTGGGGGTTCAGCCTTCTTACTTCAGGGTATTCTAGGCTGTGGTCACATTTCCTTTGAACTCTGAGGTTTCTACCTTAGGTTCTGAGGATGGGCTTCCCTTAGCCAGTTTATCTTTAACTCAACTTTAACTGGTGTGTCTGAATTTTCTCCAGGTTTTAAGAGCCAATTACATTCTGCCAGGGCTGCTATGCCGCTGTCGAAGAAGCATTTCCTCACTGGGGTTACTATCTTATCATTTAAAGACACAGGGATCATCATCAGTTCCTTCAGTTGGAGTTCTCTGTCAGCTTGTGATGGCAGAAGTGTCTTGTATCCTCAGTTGGGCAGAGTTCAATTGTTGCTGCATCTCAGCCATTCACATCCCAGGAGTAGACTACTGGGAGGCAGATTTCCTGGGTCACCAGACTTTACATTCGGGGGAATGGTTCTTCAGTCAGTTGATGATTATTTGGTGCAAAGATTAATAATAATTAGCAGCGCTTAAAGCATGGAAATAATCAGTTCTATTTAAGATTTATATAACAAATTAGATTTATTCAAAATTCTATAGCAAAAGCAATCAATTATTGCAGTATAAACACATAGGTAAATGTAAAATGAAAAATGTAAAATGAGTGCAACGTCTCCCTATTATTTTTGATGAAACAGAATATATTAAAAAAAAAAAAAACTCTTTAGGCAATTGGATTAAGTTTTCAATAAAATATAAACTTTTAAGACAAAGATTGTGAGATCCGTTTTACCAAAGTTGTATTCTTTGGTTGGTAACGAATCTTTACAAACCTTAAAGCATTTAAAAAGCAAAATTCAAATAGTATACAAGTTTAAAAACCTCTATGTTAAATGCTATGGGGTCTAATTGTATCTTTTCTCTGTAAGGTATCTTAAACCTCTAAATTGTTTCCTTCTTAATAACGTAGTGCAACAGAATATCAACTTTCCTTAATGCAAGGGTAGTTCCATTTTAAAATATTTTTTGAAAAAAGCCTTGCTGGTCGTTTGACCGGCTTTCAAATTCAGGTGACTGCTGTTTGCTTTTCCTCGGTGGTTATGTTGCCGTCAAACAGATAGTTAGGAGAGCAGTGTCTATGTGAATTGGGTTAAAAAGCAGCTTCTAGATATTTCCAGTTTTAGATCTCAAAATCGCAAAAAAGGTACCTTACTTTGTCTCCCGGTTGCAACCGCTGATGTGATCCTCCTTCTTCCTGTGCGGTATTCACAGTATATCATCTGCAGGGCTCCGGTGCCATTACAGGTCACCTGACTCCCCTCTATATGTCAGAGGTCACGTCCTGTCTCCGCGATATCACTGTTTTCTTACTTTTGGAAGCCGCAAATGTCAATTTTTCACTTGGTCTCCTCGGTATCTTTAGAGGCAAATGACATTCAGTCCTTGGTATCCTGGGACTGAATTTAACAATGCACTTTGTCAGGTCCTTAGACAAAGGATAGAAATTGTAATTTCCAGGGTCACAAAACGTGGTGACAACAGAGTGTAGCAGTTAGTCTCCTTCAACGCGTTTCATCCTTCAGGGCTTTATCAAGAATGTATCCGATCAGGATGATTGCTGTCCGCCACCTTAGAGGTGGCGGACGAGTTAAGGAGCAGCGGTCTAAAGACTGCTGCTTCTTAACTTCAGTTTCAGGGGAACCTGAAACTACAGGGGTAGATTGCAGAATCTGTTGCTTGATAAATCTACCCCCTTGGCTGAAGAGTTTGATCCTCTTCGCTTATTTGGAGGTGGGTAATTAGCCCCCTCAAAGAATTATAACTTATTCTACTCATTCTGTTTCCATTTCCTGGGTCTTTTAAGGATTTTTTTGAACGGGTTTGCAAGGCTGTATCCTAGTCTTCCTTGCATACTTTTCAAAATTTTATCATCTTGATGTTTTTGCCTAGATTGAGGCAGTATTTGGCAGAAAGGTTTTTCAGGCAGTTGTTCCTGGCAAATGGTGCCTGACTTTTTGTCCCACCCTCTTTTTTGTGGAGTCCACTGTTTAAGTATTCCTGAGAGTAAAGATTTTGTGGACTCTCACCACCACAACATTTTTCTTACCTGATAAATTAATTTCTTTCTTGGTGGTGAGAGTCCACAAACCCGCAGATATGCACATTTTATGCACCTCTTTATTCTATAGTCTCTCTTTCTTTTCCTCATATCCTTGGCTATAGGTCCCACTGGGAAGGAAGGGGAAGTAGGAGGGACATTTGAAAACTCTGGTATAGGGTTTCTTTGCCTCCTCCTGGTGTCCAGGTCTTGTACTTAAGAGTAAGGATTTTGTGGGCGTTCACCACCAAGAAAGAAATTAATTTATCAGTCAGATTCAATATGTAGGTTTAACTTCTAGATATCCTCACTCTCACATTTCGTGTTATTATTTTATCCAGTCAAGGTGTTTTATTACAATATTTAAGAGATAGGTGTAGGTAGAGCGCTATCTTAGGACTACAGAGCAAACCAAAAGGCGTCAGGATCCACCCATTCAGGGGTGTGTTTAGTGTTGTCAACAAATGAAGTGCATTTGTGTTTACATTTTTGTATGCAAAAGGATTGGTTTTATTCATACACTGGAGAGCCGTGGATTTTCTTGTTTGTCATAATTCAGTGAGCAATATAGATGAGAGCAGTAACATATTAAAATATAATAAATTAAGTTTACTCTTTAAAAAACAAAACATCCAAGTAAACAGAATGAGGCGAATAACAGCTGGTAATGATGTTAGACTGTTTAAGGTCTGCATGTTTGCAGCATATCAGAGAGGTTGAACAGCCTTCAGGAATGCAGCCAATCAGAATGGAACTTTTACATTTACTGGACATGCTTGTTTGTGTAGTGTTTCTTTATGAAGATACCCTCTTTCCCATTTCTTAAGGAAAACCTTGTACTGGATTATTCAGCCTTCATTTTGAATTGGTATACTGAGTCATGTTGGTCTACATCTTTTATCCCTTAAACATTGTAATAATGATATGTTTCAAAATGCCTTGATTGGAGAAAAGGATAATGTGGTTTCATGCGGTTCCATGCAACTTCTCTTTGAGTAAGTTGGTTTGTGAACGTAGATCTTGCATATCTTGTGATAAGGCTTGAATAACATACTCTGTTGATCAAGTGCTTTGAAAAAGCTAAGTGGAGGAATTGCTCCCACAGTGGCAGGCCAAAGTCTATTAATAGATTCAGCAGCAGATATCTTATCAGTAGGCTTTACAGATAATCCAGAAGTAACACTGACCTAGATGAGGAGTTGGATGTAATTTTGATAGCAGCAAGAATGCAACAGTCCAGCCTTTTTGCATACAGATTTGTTGTGGATTATATCCTCAAAAGGTGTTAGATTTATTTTAAGCTTTGTTTGCCTTGTTAAAATTGTTTTTTATAATCTTTGGACTACAGACATTATAAGTGGTGGACGCATCCTTCATTATCTTATCTCTCAAAAAATAGAATGCTTAGAAAGCTTTGGACATAATTCTCATCTCATCTTATGATTTCCATAAGGAAGTTGTATAGTTCTGAAAAATGTTAAAAGTGCAGTGGCAGAAAAGTAGCTGTGTGAATATTTTAGAACCTTATAAATCACTTGCATTATAGTAGTCTCAATTTCCAAAAAATACCAGGGTTCCCAGTCACATCAAACCAGCTGAAGAAGAGTAACATAAAAAAGGAAATGCTACAGCACCTAGTGTGCATTGTGTAAGGCTACATTTCTCAACAGCAAGCAAATATAATGCTACATATTCTAAAAATATATATATTTCACATAATATATTACTATCAGTACTCCTTTCTTTTTTTTTAACTGAAATGTGTTACTAAATTCTAGGTAGGTTCTGAAATACTTTACATAAAAAAATGTTATTGTTATTAACAGGCATTTGAAGACATCTATATTGAGCAGAGAAAAACAATAAAAACAATGCTGGAATACGCAGACAAGGTGTTCACGTACATCTTTATCTTGGAAATGCTTCTCAAATGGGTGGCATATGGATTTCAGAAGTATTTCACTAATGCCTGGTGCTGGCTGGATTTCCTCATTGTTGATGTAGGTATTTTATTTTTTTTTATAAATATTTATATTTAAAGCATTTAAACTATTTTGTTTACACTTAAATGCCTCATACAATGAATATTCATAAATGTGAATTTCAAATGAAAACAACAATATAATGTATATTATTATTATTTTTTATTATTCTTTATTTATAAAGTGCCAACAGATTCCATTGGTACAAAGATAAAAGTACAGTACAATATAAAAGACACCAGACAAAGTTTAACAAACAAACAAATATAGGGGGAATTGAGGACCCTGTTCCCATGGGAACTTACAATCTAGAGGGGTAGGAGGGTGAGAAACAGGAGGTGGGGACTGCAAAGGTGGGAATGATGTTAGTGTGAAGTTAGATAAGGGCAGCTATTAGGCAAGTGGAATTCGTTTGTTACTGATTTGGAGATAGGCTTCCCTGAACAAAATTGTCTTTAGTGAGCGTTTAAAGGAGGAAAGGTTAGGGGAAAGTCTGACAGCTTGAGGAAGTGTGTTCCCAATGGTTGGTGTTGCACGAGTAAAGACCTGTATTCTAGCATGGGAGGAGGTGATGGTAGAAGATGCAAGGAGCAGGTCATTATTGGATCTTAGAGGGCGGGCTTGAGCATATTTGTTGATGAGTGAGGACAGGTAGGGGGGGGAGCTGCGTTGGTAAGGGCTTTGTACGTCAGGGTGAGAATTTTGAATTTAATTCTGCTGTGAATGGGGAGCCAGTGAAGGGATTTGCAGAGAGGTGCAGCAGATACAGAGCGTCGGGAGAGTTAGATTAGCCTAGCAGAGGCATTTAGGATGGATTGAAGAGGGGAGAGGCGGGAGAGAGGGAGGCCAGTTAGTAGGTTATTACAGTAGTCAAGTCTGGAAATTACCAGGGAGTTGATTAGCTGTTTAGCACTCAGAAACGGACACATTTTGGAGATAATGCGTAGGTGGGTGTGACAGGATGAAGAGAGCAATTGGATGTGGGGTATGAAGGACAGATTGGAGTCAAGTGTAACTCCTAGGCAGCGGACTTGGGGTGATGGGGATATAGTGGTATCACCAACAGTGATTGAAAAGTTAGAAACCGGGGTAGAATTAGAGGGGGGATTAGAAGGAGCTCAGTCTTGGACATGTTGATTTTTAGGTGGTGAGAGTCCATCCAAGAAGAAATGCCAGATAAGCAAACACTGATGTGAGAAAGGACAGAAGGAGAGAGTGCAAGGGTGGATAGGTAGATCTGAGTATCATCCGCATAGAGGTGATAGTTGAAGCCATAGCTACTGATAAGTTTACCTAGTGAGGAAGTATAAATAGAGAAGAGTAGAGGACCCAGAACAGAGCCTTGAGGTACTCCAACAGACAGAGGCAATGGAGAGGAGGAGTCACCAGCAAAGGAGACAGAAAAGGACCTATTAGAGAGATAAGTGTGGATCCAGGGGTCCAGTGGGTTGTAGCAAGGTCAGGGCAGGATATTGTGTAAGTGTGGGGGAGGTGTTTTAATATAGTGTATTAATTAGAAATAAAGTGATGCAATTGTCTATGCAGATAACAATCATTCTGAAAATGATAAAGAATCGTGTACTGACATAGATTTGATACACCCATTGTGACAATATTTAATCCATGACATAATCTCCCTTCCATGTCATTATGCTAAAGGGACATGGGACACATTTTTTTCTTTCAGGATTCAGATAGAACATACAATTTTAAACAGCTTTCTAATTTACCTCTCTTATCAAATCTCCTTCATTCCCTTGATATAATTTGTTGAAGAAGCAGCATTACACTACGCAGCTAGCCGATTACATCTATTCAGCCAATCACAAAAGACAAATGTGTGCAGGCACTAATCACCAGCTAGCACCAACTAGTGGAAGATATGTACATATTCTTTTTCTACTGTGGATACCAAGAGAACAAACATTTGTACATTTGAAAGTAGAAGTGAATTTAAAAGTGACTTAAAATAAAATACACTATCTGAATCATGCAAGTTTCATTTTGATTTTCCTATCCTTTTAAATAATCTATATATGACAGTAAAGAAAGGCAGAGTCTGTATATCAGTCACTGTTTCAAGGCTTGACAAATCCTTTGTGCTAGGGAATGTTTTCTATCGGGCTAGCTTTTTAATATTCTTGCTAGCTCTTACATTTGAAATAAATGAATCTTCCCTTGCCCTACTATCTAGGTTTACTATTGATTCATGTGTGTATGTTTTTGTTGTAGGTTGGTGCTTTTAAATATTTACTGACATGTAAAATATATGTGTATAATCTTTTATTTTCAATGATGCTGTATGGTGATGAACAATATTCTGAATGCATGCATCTGCAAATAAGAATTTATGCTCCGTAGGTATTCAGGTCCATATTTACTAAATCATATCTTTTTTAAGGCATTTAAGATGCTATTCATTTCATCAGGGGCCAATTATTACTGAGCTTAAATAATACTATATCAACAACTTTGCAAGACTGTCCATTAGTTATTAATGTGACACTAGATGTATTTTGTGTTTGTTTAGTTTGAATATAAAAACTTTGGGCCAGATTACAGCAATAATGTTTGCACGGGACACGATAAGCAATATTGTGACCGCATTAACTAGAGTGCATATTACAAGTTAAAAGTAAAAGGTTGCGCTCAAGAGTAAGCAGAAACTATGCTAGAAGCATTAGCAAGACCTAGGGGCCGATTTATCATGTTTCTGGCGGACATGATCTGCTGTAGCGATCATGTCCGCCAGACATCGATAAATGCCGACTGCATACGCTTTCGTCATTTATTATTGCACAAGCATTCCTTGTGAAATGCTTGTGCAATGCCCCCCCCCCCCCCCCTGCAGATTTGCAGCCAATCGGCCGCTAGCAGGGGGTGTCAATCAACCGCATCGTATGCGATCGGGCAGATTGCTGTCCGCTGCCTCAGAGGCGGTGGACGAGTTAAGGAGCAGCGTTCTTAAGAAACAGATGTATTTGGCCCTATTCGGGCCATGATAAATTGGTCCCTAGAGAAAACTGAAAGGGATAAAAAAAAAATCTCAAAACACGTCTAAATATTATGTGATATCTGCCATAATTGCAGATAGATGACGAGAGAATATCATGGTAGATAAATTCTGACAATTAAATATATTCATTAAATTAAATTAAAATACTATAATAGTGCTTAAAATATAATAGTAATAAATTGAAACTAATAATATTAAATTATAAAGTAAATAAATATAAATTATTTTAAATTAAATATTTGAAATAAAATTAGATACTTATTGTGTCTATTTAATTTAATTTGTAATTTAATTTTTACATTTACACTGTTTTTGTATTCTAGGTTAATATGTGTATTTGGGTTCGTTGTGTGCTAGCCAGTTAAATTTGTCTGCTTTCATTTATTGACAGCTCAAATTTATGTGGATATCACTACTGACCTCACCCAACCTTTTCCTACACAAAAGACAATTGGAAGGTTGCACTTTGTGAATAGATGAAGAGAATACTTAAGCAGATGGACATTCAGCTCTTTGTGTTGTGGGAAATAAGGATTTCAGTTAGATATAAGCTGTAAAGGAGACGTGATACATCAGAAGCAATTGCATTATTTTGAAAAGTGTTAACTAAAAGAATGTATCTAATGGTTTATATATATATATATATATATATATATATATATATATATATATATATATATATATATATATATATACACACACATGGTATTTTGGTACAATATATATCTATACCTTTATATAAGGAGGATTATATATATATATATATATATATATATATATATATATATATATATATATATATATATATATATATATATATATGTATATATATATATATTTATATATATATATATATGAAAATCAATTTAAAAATACTTAAAACATATTTGGCTTTGTTTAGAACATTGGAATGTGAAATATACAGTATAACACTTTATTAATAATGAATATTGCATAAATATGCTTTTTACATGTTTTAATCTACTTAAAGGGACACTGAACCCAACTTTTCTCTTTCGTGATTCGGATAGAGCATGCAATTTTAAGCAATATTCTAATTTACTCCTATTATCAAATTTTCTTCATTCTCTTGGTATCTTTATTTGAAATGCAAGAATGTAAGTTTAGATGCCGGCCCATTTTTGGTGAATAACCTGAGTTGTTCTTGCTGATTGGTGGATAAATTCATCCACCAATAAACAAGTGCTGTTTATGGTCCTGAACGAGAAAAATAGCTTAGATGCTTTCTTTTTCAAATAAAGATAGCAAAAGAACGAATAAAAATTGATAATAGGAGTAAATTAGAAAGTTGCTTTAAATTGCATGCTCTGTCTGAATCACAAAATAAAAAATTTGGGTTCAGTGTCCCTTTAACTGCAAAGGGCTACAATGCACACACACACACACACACCCTGGCAGAATTTATGATTTCTTGGCCATTTTTCAGAGAATATGAATGATAACACAAAAACCTTTCTTTCACTCATGGTTAGTGTTTGGCTGAAGCCATTTATTATCAATCAACAGTGCTTACTCTTTTTAAATCATAATGACAACTGAAACTACCCAAATGACCCTGACGAAAAGTTTACATATCCTGGTGATTTTGGCCTGATAACATGCACACAAGTTGACACAAAGGGGTTTGAATGGCTATTAAAGATAACCATCCTTACCTGTGATCTGTTTGCTTGTAATTAGTGTGTGTGTATAAAAGGGTCAATGAGTTTCTGGACTCCTGACAGACCCTTGCATCTTTCATCCAGTGCTGCACTGACGTTTCTGGATTCTGGGTCATGGGGAAAGAACAATAATTGTCAAAGGATCTGTGGGAAAAAGGTAGTTGAACTGTATAAAACAGGAAAGGGATATAAAAAGATATCCAAGGAATTGAGAATGCAAATCAGCAGTGTTCAAACTCTAATCAAGAAGTGGAAAATGAGGGGTTCTGTTTGATAACATACTGCATTCATCTTGCCATCAATTCTGACCAAATTTCCTGTGCCTTTGTAGCTCACACATCCCCAAAACATTAGCGATCCACCTCCGTGTTTTACAGTAGGAATGGTGTATCTTTCATCATAGGCCTTGTTGACTCCTCTCCAAATGTAGCTTTTATGGTTGTGGCCAAAAAGCTCAATTTTGGTCTCATCACTCCAAATGACTTTGTGCCAGAAGGTTTGAGGCTTGTCTCTGTGCTGTTTGGTGTATTGTAAGCGGGAAACTTTGTGGCATTTGCATAGTAATGGATTTCTTCTGGCGACTCGACCATGCAGCCCATCATTCTTCAAGTGCCTCCTTATTGTGCATCTTCAAACAGCCACACCACATGTCCGGTATTTCACCTGAAGTTATTTGTGGGTTTGTCTTTGCATCCCAAACAATTTTCCTGGCATTTGTGGCTGAAATTTTAGTTGGTCTACCTGACCGTGGTTTGGTTTCAACAGAACTTCTCATTTTCCACATTTGAACACTGCTGATTTGCATTCTCAGTTCCTTGGATATCTTTTTATATCCCTTTCCTGTTTTATGCAGTTCAACTACCTTTTCCCACAGATCCTTTGACAATTCTTTTGCTTCCCTCATGAAAGATGCAAGGGTCTGTCAGGAGGTCAGAAACTCATTGACCTTTTATACACACACACTAATTACAAGAAAACAGATCACAGGTGAGGATAGTTACCTTTAATAGACATTCAACCCCCTTTGTGTCAACTTATGTGCATGTTATCAGGCCAAAATCACCAGGGTATGTAAACTTTTGATCAGGGTCATTTTGGGTAGTTTATGTTGTCATTATGATTTAAAAAGAGTAAACACAGTTGATTGATAATAAATGGCTTCAGCCAAACACTAACCACGAGTGAAAGAAAAGTTTTTTGTGTTATCATTCATATTCTCTGAAAAATGGCAAAGAAATCATACATTCTGCCAGAGTATGTAAACTTATGAGCACAACTATATATATATATATCTATATATATATATATATATATATATACAGGGAGTGCAGAATTATTAGGCAAATGAGTATTTTGACCACATCATCCTCTTTATGCATGTTGTCTTACTCCAAGCTGTATAGGCTCGAAAGCCTACTACCAATTAAGCATATTAGGTGATGTGCATCTCTGTAATGAGAAGGGGTGTGGTCTAATGACAGCAACACCCTATATCAGGTGTGCATAATTATTAGGCAACTTCCTTTCCTTTGGCAAAATGGGTCAAAAGAAGGACTTGACAGGCTCAGAAAAGTCAAAAATAGTGAGATATCTTGCAGAGGGATGCAGCACTCTTAAAATTGCAAAGCTTCTGAAGCGTGATCATCGAACAATCAAGCGTTTCATTCAAAATAGTCAACAGGGTCGCAAGAAGCGTGTGGAAAAACCAAGGCGCAAAATAACTGCCCATGAACTGAGAAAAGTCAAGTGTGCACCTGCCAAGATGCCACTTGCCACCAGTTTGGCCATATTTCAGAGCTGCAACATCACTGGAGTGCCCAAAAGCACAAGGTGTGCAATACTCAGAGACATGGCCAAGGTAAGAAAGTCTGAAAGACGACCACCACTGAACAAAACACACAAGCTGAAACGTCAAGACTGGGCCAAGAAATATCTCAAGACTGATTTTTCTAAGGTTTTATGGACTGATGAAATGAGAGTGAGTCTTGATGGGCCAGATGGATAGGCCCGTGGCTGGATTGGTAAAGGGCAGAGAGCTCCAGTCCGACTCAGACACCAGCAAGGTGGAGGTGGAGTACTGGTTTGGGCTGGTATCATCAAAGATGAGCTTGTGGGGCCTTTTCGGGTTGAGGATGGAGTCAAGCTCAACTCCCAGTCCTACTGCCAGTTTCTGGAAGACACCTTCTTCAAGCAGTGGTACAGGAAGAAGTCTGCATCCTTCAAGAAAAACATGATTTTCATGCAGGACAATGCTCCATCACACGCATCCAAGTACTCCACAGCGTGGCTGGCAAGAAAGGGTATAAAAGAAGAAAATCTAATGACATGGCCTCCTTGTTCACCTGATCTGAACCCCATTGAGAACCTGTGGTCCATCATCAAATGTGAGATTTACAAGGAGGGAAAACAGTACACCTCTCTGAACAGTGTCTGGGAGGCTGTGGTTGCTGCTGCACGCAATGTTGATGGTGAACAGATCAAAACACTGACAGAATCCATGGATGGCAGGCTTTTGAGTGTCCTTGCAAAGAAAGGTGGCTATATTGGTCACTGATTTGTTTTTGTTTTGTTTTTGAATGTCAGAAAACATAATTTATGCTTACCTGATAAATTTATTTCTCTTGTAGTGTATCCAGTCCACGGATCATCCATTACTTATGGGATATTAACTCCTCCCCAACAGGAAGTGCAAGAGGATTCACCCAGCAGAGCTGCTATATAGCTCCTCCCCTAACTGCCATTACCAGTCATTCGACCGAAAACATGCAGAGAAAGGAAAACCATAGGGTGCAGTGGTGACTGTAGTTTAATGGAAAAATTACCTGCCTTAAAGTGACAGGGCGGGCCGTGGACTGGATACACTACAAGAGAAATAAATTTATCAGGTAAGCATAAATTATGTTTTCTCTTGTTAAGTGTATCCAGTCCACGGATCATCCATTACTTATTGGATACCAATACCAAAGCTAAAGTACACGGATGACGGGAGGGACAGGCAGGCTCTTTATACGGAAGGAACCACTGCCTGAAGAACCTTTCTCCCAAAAACAGCCTCAGAAGAAGCAAAAGTGTCAAATTTGTAAAATTTGGAAAAAGTATGAAGAGAAGACCAAGTTGCAGCCTTGCAAATCTGTTCAACAGAAGCCTCATTCTTAAAGGCCCAAGTGGAAGCCACAGCTCTAGTAGAATGTGCTGTAATTCTTTCAGGAGGCTGCTGTCCAGCAGTCTCATAGGCTAACCGTATTATGCTACGAAGCCAAAAGGAGAGAGAGGTAGCCGAAGCTTTTTGACCTCTCCTCTGACCAGAATAAACGACAAACAGGGAAGACGTTTGTCGAAAATCCTTAGTTGCCTGTAGATAAAATTTCAGGGCACGGACTACATCTAGATTGTGTAGCAGACGTTCCTTTTTCAAAGAAGGATTAGGACACAAAGATGGAACCACAATCTCTTGATTGATATTCCTGTTAGTGACCACCTTAGGTAGGAACCCAGGTTTAGTACGCAGAACTACCTTGTCTGAATGAAAAATCAGATAAGGAGAATCACAATGTAAGGCAGATAACTCAGAGACTCTTCGAGCCGAGGAAATCGCCATTAAAAACAGAACTTTCCAAGATAACAACTTGATATCAATGGAATGAAGGGGTTCAAACGGAACCCCCTGTAAAACATTAAGAACTAAGTTCAAACTCCATGGTGGAGCAACAGTTTTAAACACAGGCTTGATCCTAGCTAAAGCCTGACAAAAAGCTTGAACGTCCGGAACTTCTGACAGACGTTTGTGTAAAAGAATAGACAGAGCTGAAATCTGTCCCTTTAAGGAACTAGCGGATAAACCCTTTTCTAAACCTTCTTGTAGAAAAGACAATATCCTCGGAATCCTAACCTTACTCCATGAGTAACTCTTGGATTCGCACCAATATAAGTATTTGCGCCATATCTTATGGTAAATCTTTCTGGTAACAGGCTTCCTAGCCTGTATTAAGGTATCAATAACTGACTCAGAAAAACCACGTTTTGATAAAATCAAGCGTTCAATTTCCAAGCAGTCAACTTCAGAGAAATTAGATTTTGATGTTTGAAGGGACCCTGGATCAGAAGGTCCTGTTTCAGAGGTAGCGACCAAGGTGGACAGGATGACATGTCCACTAGATCTGCATACCAAGTCCTGCGTGGCCATGCAGGCGCTATTAGAATCACTGATGCTCTCTCCTGTTTGATTCTGGCAATCAATCGAGGAAGCATCGGGAAGGGTGGAAACACATAAGCCATCCCGAAGGTCCAAGGTGCTGTCAAAGCATCTATCAGAACCGCTCCCGGATCCCTGGATCTGGACCCGTAACGAGGAAGCTTGGCGTTCTGTCGAGACGCCATGAGATCTATCTCTGGTTTGCCCCAACGTCGAAGTATTTGGGCAAAGACCTCCGGATGAAGTTCCCCACTCCCCCGGATGAAAAGTCTGACGACTTAAGAAATCCGCCTCCCAGTTCTCCACTCCCGGGATGTGGATTGCTGACAGGTGGCAAGAGTGAGACTCTGCCCAGCGAATTATCTTTGATACTTCCATCATTGCTAGGGAGCTTCTTGTCCCTCCCTGATGGTTGATGTAAGCTACAGTCGTGATGTTGTCCGACTGAAACCTGATGAACCCCCGAGTTGTTAACTGGGGCCAAGCCAGAAGGGCATTGAGAACTGCTCTCAATTCCAGAATGTTTATTGGTAGGAGACTCTCCTCCTGATTCCATTGTCCCTGAGCCTTCAGAGAATTCCAGACAGCGCCCCAACCTAGTAGGCTGGCGTCTGTTGTTACAATTGTCCAGTCCGGCCTGCTGAATGGCATCCCCCTGGACAGATGTGGCCGAGAAAGCCACCATAGAAGAGAATTTCTGGTCTCTTGATCCAGATTCAGAGTAGGGGACAAGTCTGAGTAATCCCCATTCCACTGACTTAGCATGCACAATTGCAGCGGTCTGAGATGTAGGCGTGCAAAGGGTACTATGTCCATTGCTGCTACCATTAAGCCGATCACCTCCATGCATTGAGCTACTGACGGGTGTTGAATGGAATGAAGGACACGGCATGCATTTTGAAGCTTTGTTAACCTGTCTTCTGTCAGGTAAATCTTCATTTCTACAGAATCTATAAGAGTCCCCAAGAAGGGAACTCTTGTGAGTGGAAAGAGAGAACTCTTCTTTTCGTTCACCTTCCATCCATGCGACCTTAGAAATGCCAGTACTAACTCTGTATGAGACTTGGCAGTTTGAAAGCTTGAAGCTTGTATCAGAATGTCGTCTAGGTACGGAGCTACCGCAATTCCTCGCGGTCTTAGTACCGCCAGAAGAGCACCCAGAACCTTTGTGAAGATTCTCGGAGCCGTAGCCAATCCGAATGGAAGAGCTACAAACTGGTAATGCCTGTCTAGAAAGGCAAACCTTAGATACCGGTAATGATCTTTGTGAATCGGTATGTGAAGGTAAGCATCCTTTAAATCCACTGTGGTCATGTACTGACCCTTTTGGATCATGGGTAAAATTGTCCGAATAGTTTCCATTTTGAACGATGGAACTCTTAGGAATTTGTTTAGGATCTTTAAATCCAAGATTGGCCTGAAAGTTCCCTCTTTTTTGGGAACCACAAACAGATTTGAGTAAAACCCTTGTCCTTGTTCCGACCGCGGAACCGGATGGATCACTCCCATTAATAAAAGATCTTGTACGCAGCGTAGAAACGCCTCTTTCTTTATTTGGTTTGTTGACAACCTTGACAGATGAAATCTCCCTCTTGGGGGAGAGACTTTGAAGTCTAGAAGGTATCCCTGAGATATGATCTCTAACGCCCAGGGATCCTGGACATCTCTTGCCCAAGCCTGGGCGAAGAGAGAAAGTCTGCCCCCCACTAGATCCGTTCCCGGATCGGGGGCCCTCGATTCATGCTGTCTTAGGGGCAGCAGCAGGTTTCCTGGCCTGCTTGCCCTTGTTCCAGGACTGGTTAGGTCTCCAGCCTTGTCTGTAGCGAGCAACAGCTCCTTCCTGTTTTGGTGCAGAGGAAGTTGATGCTGCTCCTGCTTTGAAATTACGAAAGGAACGAAAATTAGACTGTCTAGCCTTAGGTTTGGCTCTGTCTTGAGGCAGGGCATGGCCTTTACCTCCTGTAATGTCAGCGATAATTTCTTTCAACCCGGGCCCGAATAAGGTCTGCCCTTTGAAAGGTATATTAAGCAATTTCGATTTAGAAGTAACGTCAGCTGACCAGGATTTTAGCCACAGTGCTCTGCGTGCCTGAATGGTGAATCCGGAATTCTTAGCCGTAAGTTTAGTTAAATGTACTACGGCATCTGAAATAAATGAGTTAGCTAACTTAAGGGCTTTAAGCTTGTGTGTAATCTCATCTAATGGAGCTGATTCAAGTGTCTCTTCCAGAGACTCAAACCAAAATGCTGCTGCAGCCGTGACAGGCGCAATGCATGCAAGAGGTTGCAATATAAAACCTTGTTGAACAAACATTTTCTTAAGGTAACCCTCTAACTTTTTATCCATTGGATCTGAAAAGGCACAGCTATCCTCCACCGGGATAGTGGTACGCTTAGCTAAAGTAGAAACTGCTCCCTCCACCTTAGGGACCGTTTGCCATAAGTCCCGTGTGGTGGCGTCTATTGGAAACATCTTTCTAAATATCGGAGGGGGTGAGAACGGCACACCGGGTCTATCCCACTCCTTAGTAACAATTTCAGTAAGTCTCTTAGGTATAGGAAAAACGTCAGTACTCGCCGGTACCGCAAAATATTTATCCAACCTACACATTTTCTCTGGTATTGCAACTGTGTTACAATCATTCAGAGCCGCTAACACCTCCCCTAGTAATACACGGAGGTTTTCCAGCTTAAATTTAAAATTTGAAATATCTGAATCCAGTTTGTTTGGATCAGAACCGTCACCCGCAGAATGAAGCTCTCCGTCCTCATGTTCTGCAAATTGTGACGCAGTGTCTGACATGGCCCTAATATTATCAGCGCACTCTGTTCTCACCCCAGAGTGATCACGCTTACCCCTTAGTTCTGGTAATTTAGCCAAAACTTCAGTCATAACAGTAGCCATATCCTGTAATGTGATTTGTAATGGCCGCCCAGATGTACTCGGCGCTACAATATCACGCACCTCCCGAGCGGGAGATGCAGGTACTGACACGTGAGGCGAGTTAGTCGGCATAACTCTCCCCTCGTTGTTTGGTGAAATATGTTCAATTTGTACAGATTGACTTTTATTTAAAGTAGCATCAATACAGTTAGTACATAAATTTCTATTGGGCTCCACTTTGGCTTTAGCACATATAGCACAGATATCTTCCTCTGAATCAGACATGTTTAACACACTAGCAAATAAACTAGCAACTTGGAAATACTTTTCAAGTAATTTACTATAATATGAAAACGTACTGTGCCTATAAGAAGCACAGAAAAAGTTATGACAGTTGAAAATTAATAAACTGAAAAGTTATAGCATCAAATCTTTGTAAAAAACACAATTTTAGCAAAGGATTGCTCCCATTAGCAAAGGATAACTAACCCTGATAGCAGAAAAAAAAATACAGAAATAAACGTTTTTTTTTATCACAGTCAACTACAATCTCACAGCTCTGCTGTGAGTGATTACCTCCCTCAAAACAAGTTTTGAAGACCCCTGAGTTCTGTAGAGATGAACCGGATCATGCAGGGAAGACAATAAACTTCTGACTGAATTTTTTGATGCGTAGCAAAAGCACCAAAAAAGGCCCCTCCCCCTCACACATAACAGTGAGAGAGATCAGTAAACTGTCATAAATTAAATAAAACGACTGCCAAGTGGAAAAAAATAGTGCCCAAAACATTTTTTCACCCAGTACCTCAGAAAATTAAACGATTTTACATGCCAGCAAAAATCGTTTAACATTAATAAATTGAGTGTTATTAAAAAGCCTGTTGCTAGTCCCTGCAAATTAGGCTAAAGTTTTATGCATACAGTATAATTCCAGTGAAGTGCCATTCCCCATAATACTGAAGTGTAAAATATACATACATGACAGCCTGATACCAGTTGCTGCTACTGCATTTAAGGCTGAGTTTACATTATATCGGTATGGCAGAATTTTCTCATCAATTCCATTGTCAGAAAATAATAAGCTGCTACATACCTCTTTGCAGATTAATCTGCCCGCTGTCCCCTGATCTGAAGTTTACCTCTCCTCAGATGGCCGAGAAACAGCAATATGATCTTAACTACTCCGGCTAAAATCATAGAAAAACTCAGGTAGATTCTTCTTCAAATTCTACCAGAGAAGGAATAACACACTCCGGTGCTATTATAAAATAACAAACTTTTGATTGAAGGTATGAAACTAAGTATAATCACCACAGTCCTCTCACACATCCTATCTATTTGTTGGGTGCAAGAGAATGACTGGAAATGGCAGTTAGGGGAGGAGCTATATAGCAGCTCTGCTGGGTGAATCCTCTTGCACTTCCTGTTGGGGAGGAGTTAATATCCCATAAGTAATGGATGATCCGTGGACTGGATACACTTAACAAGAGAAATGTATATTTGTGAATGTTGAGATGTTATATTGGTTTCACTGGTAAAAATAAATAATTGAAATGGGTATATATTTGTTTTTTGTTAAGTTGCCTAATAATTGTGAACAGTAATAGTCACCTGCACACACAGATATCCCCCTAAAATAGCTATAACTAAAAACAAACTAAAAACTACTTCCAAAACTATTCAGCTTTGATATTAATGAGTTTTTCTCCAACATAGGTGTGTCCGGTCCACGGCGTCATCCTTACTTGTGGGATATTCTCTTCCCCAACAGGAAATGGCAAAGAGCCCAGCAAAGCTGGTCACATGATCCCTCCTAGGCTCCGCCTACCCCAGTCATTCTCTTTGCCGTTGTACAGGCAACATCTCCACGGAGATGGCTTAGAGTTTTTTAGTGTTTAACTGTAGTTTTTATTATTCAATCAAGAGTTTGTTATTTTAAAATAGTGCTGGTATGTACTATTTACTCAGAAACAGAAAAGAGATGAAGATTTCTGTTTGTATGAGGAAAATGATTTTAGCACCGTAACTAAAATCCATGGCTGTTCCACACAGGACTGTTGAGAGCAATTAACTTCAGTTGGGGGAACAGTGTGCAGTCTCTTACTGCTTGAGGTATGACACATTCTAACAAGACGATGTAATGCTGGAAGCTGTCATTTTCCCTATGGGATCCGGTAAGCCATGTTTATTAAGATAGTAAATAAGGGCTTCACAAGGGCTTATTAAGACTGTAGACTTTTTCTGGGCTAAATCGATTCATTATTAACACTTATTTAGCCTTGAGGAATCATTTATTCTGGGTATTTTGATATGATTATATCGGCAGGCACTGTTTTAGACACCTTATTCTTTAGGGACTTTCCCTAATCATAGTCAGAGCCTCATTTTCGCGCCGGTATGGCGCACTTGTTTTTGAGGACAGCATGGCATGCAGCTGCATGTGTGTGGAGCTCTGATACATAGAAAAGTCTTTCTGAAGGCATCATTTGGTATCGTATTCCCCTTTGGGCTTGGTTGGGTCTCAGCAAAGCAGATTCCAGGGACTGTAAAGGGGTTAAATATAAAAACGGCTCCGGTTCCGTTATTTTAAGGGTTAAAGCTTCCAAATTTGGTGTGCAATACTTTTAAGGCTTTAAGACAATGTGGTGAAATTTTGGTGAATTTTGAACAATTCCTTCATACTTTTTCGCAATTGCAATAATAAAGTGTGTTTAGTTTAAAATTTAAAGTGACAGTAACGGTTTTATTTTAAAACGTTTTTTGTGCTTTGTTATCAAGTTTATGCCTGTTTAACATGTCTGAACTACCAGATAGATTGTGTTCTGACTGTGGGGAAACCAAGGTTCCTTCTCATTTAACTATATGTATTTTATGTCATAAAAAAATTTAGTAAAAATGATGCCCAAGATGATTCCTCAAGTGAGGGGAGTAAGCATGGTACTGCATCATCCCCTCCTTCGTCTACACCAGTCTTGCCCATACAGGAGGCCCCTAGTACATCTAGTGCGCCAATACTCCTTACTATGCAACATTTAACGGCTGTAATGGATAATTCTATCAAAAACATTTTAGCCAATATGCCCACTTATCAGCGAAAGCGCGACTGCTCTGTTTTAGAAAATTCTGTAGAGCATGAGAACGCTGATGATATGGTTTCTGAAGGGCCCCTACACCAATCTGAGGGGGCCAGGGAGGTTTTGTCTGAGGGAGAAATTTCAGATTCAGGAAACATTTCTCAACAAGCTGAACCTGATGTGATTACTTTTAAATTTAAGTTGGAACATCTCCGCGCTCTGCTTAAGGAGGTGTTATCCAATTTGGATGATTGTGATTATCTGGTCATTCCAGAACCACTATGTAAAATGGAAAAGTTCTTAGTGGCCCCGGGGCCCCCCGAAGCTTTTCCTATATCCAAGCGGGTGGCGTACATTGTTAGTAAAGAATGGGACAGGCCCGGTATACCTTTAGTACCTCCCCCCATATTTATAAAATTGTTTTCCTATAGTCGACCCCAGAAAGGACTGATGGCAGACAGTCCCCAAGGTCGAGGGGGCGGTTTCTACTCTACACAAGCGCGCCACTATACCCATAGAAGATAGTTGTGCTTTCCAAGATCCTATGGATAAAAAATTAGAAGGTCTGCTAAAGATGTTTGTTCAGCAAGGTTCCCTTCTACAACCAATTGCATGCATTGTCCCTGTCACTGCAGCCGCGTGTTTCTAGTTTGATGAGCTAGGAAAGGCGATTATTAGTAATTCTTCTTCTTATGAGGAGATTATGGACAGAATTCGTGCTCTTAAATTGGCTAATTCTTTCACCCTAGACGCCACCTTGCAATTGGCTAGGTTAGCGGCGAAAAAATTCTGGGTTTGCTATTGTGGCGCAGAGCGCTTGGTTAAAATCTTGGGCAGCGGATGCGTCTTCCAAGAACAAATTGCTTGACATTCCTTTCAAGGGGAAAACACTCTTTGGCCCTGACTTGAAAGAGATTATCTCTGATATCACTGGGGGCAAGGGCCACGCCCTTCCTCAGGATAGGTCTTTTCAAGACCAAAAATAAACCTAAGTTTCGTCCCTTTCGCAGAAACGGATCAGCCCCAAGGGCTACGTCCTCTAAGCAGGAAGGTAATACTTCTCAAGCCAATCCAGCCTGGAGACCTATGCAAGGCTGGAGCAAAGGAAAGCAGGCCAGGAAACCTGCCACTGCTACCAAGACAGCATGAAATGCGGGCCCCCGATCCGGGACCGGATCTGGTGGGGGGCAGACTCTCTCTCTTCGCTCAGGCTTGGGAAAGAGATGTTCTGGATCCTTGGGCGCTAGAAATAGTCTCCCAAGGTTATTCTCTGGAGTTCAAGGGGCTTCCTCCAAGGGGGAGGTTCCACAGGTCTCAGTTGTCTTCAGACCACATAAGAAGACAGGCATTCTTACATTGGGTAGAAGACCTGCTAAAAATGGGAGTGATTCATCCTGTTCCATTAGGAGAACAAGGGATGGGGTTCTACTCCAATCTGTTCATAGTTCCCAAAAAAGAGGGAACGTTCAGACCAATCTTAGATCTCAAGATCTTGAACAAGTTTCTCAAGGTTCCATCGTTCAAGATGGAAACCATTCGAAAACTTCTTCCTTCCATCCAGGAAGGTCAATTCATGACCAAGGTGGATTTCAAGGATGCGTATCTACATATTCCTATCCACAAGGAACATCATCGGTTCCTAAGGTTTGCATTCCTGGACAAGCATTTCCAGTTCGTGGCATTTTCTTTCGGATTAGCCACTGCTCCTAGGATTTTCTCATAGGTACTAGGGTCCCTTCTGGCGGTGCTAAGACCAAGGGGCATTGCTGTAGTACCTTACTTGGACGACATTCTGATTCGAGCGTCGTCCCTTCCTCAAGTAAAGGCTCACACGGACATTGTCCTGGCCTTTCTCAGATCTCACGGATGGAAAGTGAACGTGGAAAAGAGTTCTCTATCTCCGTCAACGAGGGTTCCCTTCTTGGGAACTATAATAGACTCCTTAGAAATGAGGATTTTTCTGACAGAAGCCAGTAAAACAAAACTTCTAGACTCTTGTCGGATACTTCATTCCGTTCCTCTTCCTTCCATAGCGCAGTGCATGGAAGTGATAGGTTTGATGGTAGCGGCAATGGACATAGTTCCTTTTGTGCGCATTCATCTAAGACCATTACAACTGTTCATGCTCAGTCAGTGGAATGGGGACTATTCAGACTTGTCTCCGAAGATACAAGTAAATCAGAGGACCAGAGACTCATTCCGTTGGTGGCTGTCCCTGGACAACCTGTCACAAGGGATGACCTTCCGCAGACCAGAGTGGGTCATTGTCACGACCGACGCCAGTCTGATGGGCTGGGGCGCGGTCTGGGGATCCCTGAAAGCTCAGGGTCTTTGGTCTCGGGTAGAATCTCTTCTACCGATAAATATTCTGGAACTGAGAGCGATATTCAATGCTCTCAAAGCTTGGCCTCAGCTAGCGAGGGCCAAGTTCATACATCAACCATCAGGGGGGAACAAGGAGTTCCCTAGCGATGGAAGAAGTGACCAAAATCATTCTATGGGCGGAGTCTCACTCCTGCCACCTGTCTGCTATCCACATCCCAGGAGTGGAAAATTGGGAAGCGGATTTTCTGAGTCGTCAGACATTGCATCCGGGGGAGTGGGAACTCCATCCGGAAATCTTTGCCCAAGTCACTCAACCGTGGGGCATTCCAGACATGGATCTGATGGCCTCTCGTCAGAACTTCAGAGTTCCTTACTACGGGTACAGATCCAGGGATCCCAAGGCGGCTCTAGTGGATGCACTAGTAGCACCTTGGACCTTCAAACTAGCTTATGTGTTCCCGCCGTTTCCTCTCATCCCCAGGCTGGTAGCCAGGATCAATCAGGAGAGGGCGTCGGTGATTTTGATAGCTCCTGCGTGGCCACGCAGGACTTGGTATGCAGATCTGGTGAATATGTCATCGGCTCCACCATGGAAGCTACCTTTGACAGACCTTCTTGTTCTAGGTCCGTTCGACCCACTCCAGCTGACTGCTTGGAGATTGAATGCTTGATCTTATCAAAGCGAGGGTTCTCAGATTCTGTTATTAATACTCTTGTTCAGGCCTGAAAGCCTGTAACCAGAAAAATTACCACATAATTTGGTATATCTGTTGGTGTGAATCTGCAGGATTCCCTTGGGACAAGGTTAAGATTCCTAAGAGTCTATCCTTCCTTCGAGAAGGATTGAAAAAAGGATTATCTGCAAGTTCCTTGATGGGACAGATTTCTGCCTTGTCTGTGTTACTTCACAAAAAAGCTGGCAGCTGTGCCGGATGTTCTAGCCTTTGTTCAGGCTCTGGTTAGAATCAAGCCTGTTTACAAAATTTTGACTCCTCCTGGGAGTCTCAACCTAGTTCTTTCAGTTCTTCAGGGGGTTCCGTTTGAACCCTTACATTCCGTTGATATTAAGTTATTATCTTGGAAAGTTTTGTTTTTGGTTGCAATTTCTTCTGCTAGAAGAGTTTCAGAATTATCTGCTCTGCAGTGTTCTTCTCCTTATCTGGTGTTCCATGCAGATAAGGTGGTTTTGCGTACTAAACCTGGTTTTCTTCCAAAAGTTGTTTCTAACAAAAACATTAACCAGGAGATAGTTGTGCCTTCTTTGTGTCCTAATCCAGTTTCAAAGAAGGAACGTTTGTTGCACAACTTGGATGTAGTTCGTGCTCTCAAAGTTTACTTAGCAGCTACTAAGGATTTCAGACAGACTTTGTCTTTGTTTGTTGTTTATTCTGGTAAACGGAGAGGTCAAAAAGCAACTTCTACCTCTCTCTCCTTCTGGATTAAAAGCATTATCCGATTGGCTTATGAGACTGCCGGACGGCAGCCTCCTGAAAGAATCACAGCTCACTCCACTAGGGCTGTGGCTTCCACATGGGCCTTCAAGAACGAGGCTTCTGTTGATCAGATATGTAAGGCAGCGACTTGGTCTTCACTGCACACTTTTTCTAAATTTTACAAATTTGATACTTTTGCTTCTTCTGAGGCTATTTTTGGGAGAAAGGTTTTGCAAGCCGTGGTGCCTTCCATTTAGGTGACCTGATTTGCTCCCTCCCTTCATCCGTGTCCTAAAGCTTTGGTATTGGTTCCCACAAGTAAGGATGACGCCGTGGACCGGACACACCTATGTTGGAGAAAACAGAATTTATGTTTACCTGATAAATTACTTTCTCCAACGGTGTGTCCGGTCCACGGCCCGCCCTGGTTTTTTTAATCAGGTCTGATAATTTATTTTCTTTAACTACAGTCACCACGGTAACATATGGTTTCTCCTATGCAAATATTCCTCCTTAACGTCGGTCGAATGACTGGGGTAGGCGGAGCCTAGGAGGGATCATGTGACCAGCTTTGCTGGGCTCTTTGCCATTTCCTGTTGGGGAAGAGAATATCCCACAAGTAAGGATGACGCCGTGGACCGGACACACCGTTGGAGAAAGTAATTTATCAGGTAAACATAAATTCTGTTTTTGGGTTCATTGAGAACATGGTTGTTGTTCAATAATAAAATTAATCCTCAAAAATACAACTTGCCTAATAATTCTGCACTCCCTGTATATATATACTCACAGTCGTATGCAAAAGTTTAGGCACCCCGGACAATTTTAATGATTTTCCTTTATAAATAATTAGGTGTTTGGATCAGCAATTTCATTTTGATCTATCAAATAACTGAAGGACACAGTGATATTTCCATAGTGAAATAAGGTTTATTGGATTAACAGAAAATGTGCAATATGCATCCAAATGAAATTAGACAGGTGCATAAATTTGGGCACCCTTGTCATGTTGTTGATTTGAATACCTGTAACTACCTAGCACTGATTATTTGGAACACACAATTGGTTTGGTGAACCTATTAAGCCTTGAACTTCATAGACAGGTGCATCCAATCATGATAAAAGGTATTTAAGTTGGCCAATTGCAAGTTGTTGTTCTCTTTGACTCTTCTCTCAAGAGTGGCTACATGGGGGCCTCAAAACAACTCTCAAATGACCCGAAAACAAAGATTGTTCAACATTATGGTTTAGGGGAAGGCTACAAAAAGCTATTGCAGAGATTTAAGCTGTCAGTGTCCACTGTGAGGAACATAGTGAGGAAATGGAAGACGACAGACACAGTTCTTGTTAAGGCCAGAAGTGGCAGGCCAAGTAAAATATCGGAGAGGCAAAGGCAAAGGATGGTGAGAACGGTCAAAAACAGCCCACAGACCACCTCCAAAGACCTACAACATCATTTTGCTGCAGATGGTGTCACTGTGCATCTTTCAACAATTTAGCGCACTTTGCACAAGAAGAAGCTGCGAAGAAGCCTTTTCTGCACACACGCCACAAACAGAGTCGCTTGAGGTATGCAAACGCACATTTGGACAAGCCAGCTTCATTTTGAAAGAAGGTGCTGTGGACTGATGAAACAAAGATTTAGTTATTTGGTCATAACAAGCGGCGTTATGCATGGCGGCAAAATAACTCAGCGTTCCAAAACAAACACTTGCTACCCACAGTAAAATTTGGTGGATGTTCCATCATGCTGTGTGGCCAGTGCAAGTACTGAAAATCTTGTTAAAGTTGAGGGTCGCATGGATTCCACTCAATATCAGCAGATACTTGAGAATAATGTTTAGGAAACAGTAACAAAGTTGAAGTTACGCTGGATATTTCAACAAGACAACGACCCAAAACACTGCTGAAAATCTACACTGGCATTTATGCAGAGGAACAAGTACAATGTTCTGGATTGAACATCCCAGTCCCCAGACCTGAATATCATTTAAAATCTGTGGGGTGATTTGAAGCGGGCTGTCCATGCTCTGCAACCATCAAACTTAACTAAACTGGAGATGTTTTGCAAGGAGGAATGGTCCAAAATACCTTCATCCAGAATCCAGACACTCATTACAGGCTATAGGAAGCGTCTAGAGGCTGTTATTTCTGCTAATGGAGGCTCTACTAAATATTGATGCAATATTTCTGTTGGGGTGCCCAAATTTATGCACCTGTCATTCATTTTCATTTGGCTGCATATTGCACATTTTCTGTTAATCCAATAAACCTAATTTCACTACTGAAATATTACTGTGTCCTTCAGTTATTTGATAGATCAAAATGAAATTGCTGATGTAAACACCCAGTTATTTATAAATGAAAATCATGGATATTGTCAGGGGTGCCTAAACATTTGCATACGACTGTGTGTGTATATATATATATATATATATATATATATATATATATATATATATATATATATATATATATACACACACACACACATACATTAAAAGTATTTGTGGATGTCTGCACTCAGATTTCTCATATGCAGAAACCAGGGTGTCAGGATCCAAAAGTCTATATTTACTTTTCAAAGGCAAACAGTAGTTTATTTATTTTAGTGTGACAATTCGTGAAATATGTCCCTTCTTCAGATGCTCGCACGCAACTGTTAGCGTGCCACTTGTAATCTATTTATTTATAAAATATTTTACCAGGAAGGATACATTGAGATTTCTCTCGTTTTCAAGTATGTCCTGGTTCCACAAAACATTGCATTGATACAATAGGGTACGATAAAATACAAAAACAATAATAATACACAATATATGCAAAAATTTAACATAAAACAGGTAGGAAATATATAATCAACCATGACAAGTGCATTCTGTTTTGAGATATTTAGAGAGGGATCTCTTAAAGGATATTAGGCTTTAGGAAGGTTTGAAAGTGTGCAGGAGGTCATTCATAATTGTGGTGCTCTGTAGGAAAAGGAGGATCGAGCTGCTTTCTTTTTGTATTGAGGCACGCTAAATAATGTGCTGGTACTGGATCGGAGGTTATAGGAGGTGGGAACAGCCGGGGAGAGCATTCTGCTCAGGTAGGGTGGGAGCTTCTCAGAAAGGCTCTTAAACACAAGGCAGGAAAGATAAAGGGTGCGTCTGGATTCCAGCGACAGCCAGTTTAGTTCTTTTAGCATGTCACAATGGTGGGTCCTGTAGTTACATCAGCATTTGCTGTACAATCTTTTCCTTTACTGTAGGGCTGAGGCATTATTTGTTTCTGCACAGGGCACCTAGTTTTGGATAAAGTTTAGGTGCAAGTTTTTCTATGTGGAAGCCAAAAGATAGATTGGGGTCTAACAACATACCCAAGTATTTGAAAGAGTGGACTGCGGTCAGTGTGCAATTTGATTTTGTTTTGATGCATAGATGGGAATTTTGTAGTTTGTGTAATTTAGGTCCCTTTCCAAAGATCATTGTGATCTTTGGAACGGGACCTAAATGTATTAAATTAAAATACAATAATGATGATAAATCAGTGAAACATGGCTGCTTATTTACAGATTAAATTTATGTAGATAGCAGGACTGACCTCAGTAAACCTTTTTCCAACACAAAAGTCACTTGAATGTTGCAGCTTTGTGAATAGACCTCTATAGCAAATTTGCATCGTTAGATTTAGGGAAGCAGTTAATTCCCTATATTACAGCAATGGTTTGGACTATCAATTAAAGGGACACTGAAGCCATTTTTTTTCTTTCATGATTATGATAGAGCAGTGGCGTCACTAGGGTTGGTGTCACCCGGTGCGGTAAGTTATGGTGTCACCCCCCCCCAGAAAGCAGACACACACAAAAACACAGGCACGCACACATACAAACACTCAGACACACTTAAAAACATACTCAGATGCACACACAAACACTCGGAAACACACTCAGACACACACACAAAAACACTGAGACACACACACAAAAACTCAGACACACACATACAAAATATGTAAACTGCACTGCATTGATTATAAAGCTCATGCCTAGAGCTGATCCCTGGCTCAGCAGAGCATCAAATGAAAGATAAACAGAGCACTGAAGAAAAGATTTAGGCGCGCAAACTATGAAAATTCTGCTCTCTGACTCTGTTCCAAGTCTGTCAGTGCACAGCCCCGGGCCGCATGCCTACCGCTTCTTATAACCAATCACCTCTGCACTCTGCCCACCCCCAGACCCCCGCCCGCCCTCCTACCTGTTCAGTGTGCACTTAGTGTACTGTAACCGTAAGGGTCTGGTGGGCATCATACGTGGCTCCTTCACTTTAGAGACAGTGTCAGACAGTCATGCGGTCATGTGCCAGGCATCCCCCTCACGATTTCCCAGTTCCCATTTAGAGAGACAGCACAGCAGTGAGTGACTCCACTGCTCCACATGTCACTGAGCAGTGAGCACAGATAGGCAGGCAGGTTTAGGCTAGCAGCGCAACTTTGCAAGCCCCACGGCATGCCCACAACATTCATAGAGAAATTGGGCAGGGGAGAAGCAAAGTACAAACAAGCAAAAGAGGCTGGGAAAACTATTTGTTGAAACTGCAGCACTGGCTCAAGGGGCAAAAAAATTGTGTGTCTACAACTTCCCCAGTCCCACCAATGTTCACAAATGCCAGCCCCTCTAATAAAAAAAATCTATGCATCTCAACATTGTATATCTTTGAATTTCAATAAAATTAAAAAAAAAAAAAAAGATTTTTTTTTTTGGTGTCACCCCCTGGAGGGTGTCACCCGGGTGCGGCCCGCACCCCCTAGTGACGCCACTGAGATAGAGCATGCAATTTTAAGCAACTTTCTAATTTACTCCTACTATCAATTTTTCTTCATTTTCTTGCTATTTTTATTTGAAAAGCAAGAACGTAAGTTTAGAAGCCGGCCCATTTTTGGTTCACAACCTGGGTTGTCCTTGATGGTTGGACAGCACCAATAAACAAGTGCTGTCCAGGGTGCTGAGCTAAAAATTGGCTGTCTCCTTAGCTTAGATGCCTTCTTTTTCAAATAAAGATAGGAAGAGAACGAATAAAAATTGATAATAGGAGTAAATTAGAAAGTTGCTTAGAAATGCATGCTCTATCTGAATCATGAAAGAAAGAAAAAAATTGGGTTTAGTGTACCTTTAATAAATTATTTACAACAAGAAATTATTAATTGTGTATTTCCTGCAAACACTTTTGATGGAGAGAAACATATTAAATGTGCTTAAAATTAGCAAACTTTAGTGACTATTGACCTGAAACTGTCACATAAACATACATAAGGGCCATACAGTTTAATGTACCAAAAAATGTATATGGTTAATAAAATATATAAGTTCTTGTGTTATCTGTTCATTTTAACAATGTTTACGTTGTGGTTTCTATTAAAGTTGAAATACTTTTTATGTGTGGAGATGGCAAATATATGAAACTGTGTTATCTTTTTAAAAGCAAATGAAGCTCTTTATATTGGAGTTTTTATTTAAATTAATTTATTTAAAATACAAACTTGCACATGTACAAATATTCACAGAAACATTTTTTAAGATTACAATTTAAACAAATTATTGGTTTATCAGAAATTTTACAATATTTGTTTAGAAATGTTGTTATTTAAATTAGCCATTGTTATTTAACCCCTTCATGCCATTAGGATGTTCCATGCCATCTTAACAGCGCTGGGATTTAACTCCGTTAGGACGGCATGGAACGTCCTACCTTACATGGCGTCCCTCAGTCTCCACCTTTGACGCAAACAAGAATCGGACTAGGGGGAGTGTGAAAGTTCAAAAAGGCAAAACTAACTAGTGAAACATTTATATGAACACTAACAATGAGAAATAAGAGTGCTAAATTAAGTATTGTCTGTCATTTGGGTGTAGAAAAAAAAATCAAACAAGATTGGATCATTTTAAAAACAGCAAAACATAAATTTTTTACAAGGACCAATTAAACATGTGTCATGCTTGCCATTGACTTTTGGTCAAAATAAACTGGTCCAATGACAAGCATCAACATTAAATTATTTTCAAGAAAGCTCTTTTTGTGAAAATATGGCATATATAATTAGACTATAATAAAATACATTCCTTAAACTAAAATAAGAGGCATTGCTGATATTTTAGTGCTTGTTAAATGTTTGTTAAATTGTTTTTGGATATGTTGGGCAAGATGCCCTCTTGGTTTCAGAAAGTGAGATAATATGCAAGTTTTTACAGAGCTCACCCTACTTTCAATAAAGCAAGTCTATGTGTACCAGAATTTCATTATTGTGAGCAGTTTGATAATGTAGTATTATGTTATTTAACACCATCTCAAGAAGGTATAGAAAAAGTTCTTGTATTACAGATCATAAAACAAATGTAATTAATATTGTGATGATGGAAAGTGTAACTATCTGTATAATGTGTTTTTATTGATAAAAATTAGGAAAATTTGCATTTTTTATATAATTGCTATATGAGCATTATATATTAGAGCAGTTTGAGACAGATTTTTATATCTGAACTAGAGCACAAGTGAAATAATCAGCTGATGGATGAAAATGTTTAGTAACCATTGTTACTGATCGGCTGATTATTTTACCTGTACTCTAGTTCAGATATCATGAAATGATGGCATGTTGGTGTGCCCTGAGGTCTGGAATTGAAAACCACTGCTTTAGAGTAAAATCTGAAGTAAGTTATTTGCTTGTAAACATACTAACATGGGTAGAAATGTAATTTAACTATTGAACTTCCTTTCCTATGATTGATTGCTAACAACTTAAGTATTTTCTCATTTTTAGTGTATTGCAGTTTTTATCATGAGTAAAACTAAATCAAGTCAATATATCTTATATCTGATCAATGTTTAATTAATTATATTTATTGATGTGTAATATAAGACTAACCCTTTAGCTGGAAAAGGTATATTCAAAATGTCATAACTAATATTTTTCATTTTACAGGTGTATTTCTTTTATTTTTATTTATTTAGTTTTTTACAAAAGGTTGCTTTAATATATTTCAGTTCTGAGAATAATATGAATTATGCAGTATTATCACACAGTTCACACCTCTTCCTCTATGTGGCTGTCTTTTGCCATCATAACAAACCATAAAACTTAAGAAATATTGTATAGTGTGTACTATTTTATATAACACATTAAAAATAATCATATAATATTTATTGTAATACTTTTCTTATTAAAGTCAGAATATATTGTTATACAGTGTTCTCTCCAGAAATTTTGCTAGCTGGGTTGGTCTTATGAAGTAGCAGGTTGGGGGTAGTGTAATACCTTTCAATATTATAGAATTTTCTGATATTTATAAATAATACTTAAGAAATCCAGAACCCAAATAAATTGTATAATTTAACATAAATTGATATAATGACAATTTGTGCAACAAACATTGAAAAAGTAATATTAGCTAATTTCTCCAACATAGGTGTGTCCGGTCCACGGCGTCATCCTTACTTGTGGGATATTCTCCTCCCCAACAGGAAATGGCAAAGAGCCCAGCAAAGCTGGTCACATGATCCCTCCTAGGCTCCGCCTTCCCCAGTCATTCTCTTTGCCGTTGTACAGGCAACATCTCCACGGAGATGGCTTAGAGTTTTTTAGTGTTTAACTGTAGTTTTTATTATTCAATCAAGAGTTTGTTATTTTAAAATAGTGCTGGTATGTACTATTTACTCTGAAACAGAAAAGAGATGAAGATTTCTGTTTGTAAGAGGAAAATGATTTTAGCAACCGTTACTAAAATCGATGGCTGTTTCCACACAGGACTGTTGAGAGGAATTAACTTCAGTTGGGGGAACAGTGAGCAGACTTTTGCTGCTTGAGGTATGACACATTCTAACAAGACGATGTAATGCTGGAAGCTGTCATTTTCCCTATGGGATCCGGTAAGCCATTTTTATTACAGAAAGAAAAAAAGGGCTTCACAAGGGCTTTTTAAGACTGTAGACATTTTCTGGGCTAAATCGATTTATATATAAACATATTTTATACTCCATAGCCTTGAGGAATTATTTTAATCTTGGGAATTATGTAAAATAACCGGCAGGCACTGTATTGGACACCTTATTCTCTAGGGGCTTTCCCTAATCATAGGCAGAGTCTCATTTTCGCGCCTCTATTGCGCACTTGTTTTTGAGAAGCATGACATGCAGATGCATGTGTGAGGAGCTCTGATACATGGAAAAGACTTTCTGAAGGCGTCATTTGGTATCGTATTCCCCTTTGGGCTTGGTTGGGTCTCAGCAAAGCAGATACCAGGGACTGTAAAGGGGTTAAATATAAAAAACGGCTCCGGTTCCGTTATTTTAAGGGTTAAAGCTTCCAAATTTGGTGTGCAATACTTTTAAGGCCTTAAGACACTGTGGTGAAATTTTGGTGAATTTTGAACAATTCCTTCATACTTTTTCGCAATTGCAGTAATAAAGTGTGTTCAGTTTAAAATTTAAAGTGACAGTAACGGTTTATTTTAAAACGTTTTTTGTACTTTGTTATCAAGTTTTTGCCTGTTTAACATGTCTGAACTACCAGATAGACTGTGTTCTGAATGTGGGGAAGCCAAGGTTCCTTCTCATTTAAATAGATGTGATTTATGTGACACAAAATTTAGAGAAAATGATGCCCAAGATGATTCCTCAAGTGAGGGGAGTAAGCATGGTACTGCATCATCCCCTCCTTCGTCTACACCAGTCTTGCCCACACAGGAGGCCCCTAGTACATCTAGCGCGCCAATACTCCTTACTATGCAACAATTAACGGCTGTAATGGATAATTCTATCAAAAACATTTTAGCCAAAATGCCCACTTATCAGCGAAAGCGCGACTGCTCTGTTTTAGAAAATACTGAAGAGCATGAGGACGCTGATGATATTGGTTCTGAAGGGCCCCTACACCAGTCTGAGGGGGCCAGGGAGGTTTTGTCTGAGGGAGAAATTTCAGATTCAGGGAAAATTTCTCAACAAGCTGAACCTGATGTGATTACATTTAAATTTAAATTGGAACATCTCCGCGCTCTGCTTAAGGAGGTGTTATCCACTCTGGATGATTGTGAGAATTTGGTCATTCCAGAGAAACTATGTAAAATGGACAAGTTCCTAGAGGTCCCGGGGCCCCCCGAAGCTTTTCCTATACCCAAGCGGGTGGCGGACATTGTAAATAAAGAATGGGAAAGGCCCGGTATACCTTTCGTCCCTCCCCCCATATTTAAAAAATTGTTTCCTATGGTCGACCCCAGAAAGGACTTATGGCAGACAGTCCCCAAGGTCGAGGGGGCGGTTTCTACTCTAAACAAACGCACCACTATACCCATAGAAGATAGTTGTGCTTTCAAAGATCCTATGGATAAAAAATTAGAAGGTTTGCTTAAAAAGATGTTTGTTCAGCAAGGTTACCTTCTACAACCAATTTCATGCATTGTTCCTGTCACTACAGCAGCGTGTTTCTGGTTCGATGAGCTAGAAAAGGCGCTCAATAATAATTCTTCTTCTTATGAGGAGATTATGGACAGAATTCATGCTCTCAAATTGGCTAATTCTTTCACCCTAGACGCCACTTTGCAATTGGCTAGGTTAGCGGCGAAAAATTCTGGTTTTGCTATTGTGGCGCGCAGAGCGCTTTGGTTAAAATCTTGGTCAGCGGATGCGTCTTCCAAGAACAAATTGCTTAACATTCCTTTCAAGGGGAAAACGCTGTTTGGCCCTGACTTGAAAGAGATTATCTCTGATATCACTGGGGGCAAGGGCCACGCCCTTCCTCAGGATAGGTCTTTCAAGGCCAAAAATAAACCTAATTTTCGTCCCTTTCGCAGAAACGGACCAGCCCCAAGTGCTACGTCCTCTAAGCAAGAGGGTAATACTTCTCAAGCCAAGCCAGCCTGGAGACCAATGCAAGGCTGGAACAAAGGAAAGCAGGCCAAGAAACCTGCCACTGCTACCAAGACAGCATGAGATGTTGGCCCCCGATCCGGGACCGGATCTGGTGGGGGGCAGACTCTCTCTCTTCGCTCAGGCTTGGGCAAGAGATGTTCTGGATCCTTGGGCACTAGAAATAGTCTCCCAAGGTTATCTTTTGGAATTCAAGGGGCTTCCCCCAAGGGGGAGGTTCCACAGGTCTCAATTGTCTTCAGACCACATAAAAAGACAGGCATTCTTACATTGTGTAGAAGACCTGTTAAAAATGGGAGTGATTCATCCTGTTCCTTTAGGAGAACAAGGGATGGGGTTCTACTCCAATCTGTTCGTAGTTCCCAAAAAAGAGGGAACATTCAGACCAATCTTAGATCTCAAGATCCTAAACAAGTTTCTCAAGGTTCCATCGTTCAAAATGGAAACCATTCGAACAATTCTTCCTTCCATCCAGGAAGGTCAATTCATGACCACGGTGGATTTAAAGGATGCGTATCTACATATTCCTATCCACAAGGAACATCATCGGTTCCTAAGGTTCGCATTCCTGGACAAGCATTACCAGTTTGTGGCACTTCCGTTCGGATTAGCCACTGCTCCAAGGATTTTCACAAAGGTACTAGGGTCCCTTCTAGCGGTGCTAAGACCAAGGGGCATTGCAGTAGTACCTTACTTGGACGACATTCTGATTCAAGCGTCGTCCCTTCCTCAAGCAAAGGCTCACACGGACATTGTCCTGGCCTTTCTCAGATCTCACGGGTGGAAAGTGAACGTAGAAAAAAGTTCTCTATCTCCGTCAACAAGGGTTCCCTTCTTGGGAACAATAATAGACTCCTTAGAAATGAGGATTTTTCTGACAGAGGCCAGAAAATCAAAACTTCTAAACTCTTGTCAAATACTTCATTCTGTTCCTCTTCCTTCCATAGCGCAGTGCATGGAAGTAATAGGTTTGATGGTAGCGGCAATGGACATAGTTCCTTTTGCGCAAATTCATCTAAGACCATTACAACTGTGCATGCTCAGTCAGTGGAATGGGGACTATACAGACTTGTCTCCGACGATACAAGTAGATCAGAGGACCAGAGATTCACTCCGTTGGTGGCTGTCCCTGGACAACCTGTCACAGGGGATGAGCTTCCGCAGACCAGAGTGGGTCATTGTCACGACCGACGCCAGTCTGGTGGGCTGGGGCGCAGCTCAGGGTCTTTGGTCTCGGGAAGAATCTCTTCTCCCGATAAATATTCTGGAACTGAGAGCGATATTCAATGCTCTCAAGGCTTGGCCTCAGCTAGCAAAGGCCAAGTTCATACGGTTTCAATCAGACAACATGACGACTGTTGCGTACATCAACCATCAGGGGGGAACAAGGAGTTCCCTGGCGATGGAAGAAGTGACCAAAATCATTCAATGGGCGGAGACTCACTCCTGCCACTTGTCTGCAATCCACATCCCAGGAGTGGAAAATTGGGAAGCGGATTTTCTGAGTCGTCAGACATTTCATCCGGGGGAGTGGGAACTCCATCCGGAAATCTTTGCCCAAATTACTCAATTGTGGGGCATTCCAGACATGGATCTGATGGCCTCTCGTCAGAACTTCAAGGTTCCTTGCTACGGGTCCAGATCCAGGGATCCCAAGGCGACTCTAGTAGATGCACTAGTAGCACCTTGGACCTTCAAACTAGCTTATGTATTCCCTCCGTTTCCTCTCATCCCCAGGCTGGTAGCCAGGATCAATCAGGAGAGGGCATCGGTGATCTTGATAGCTCCTGCGTGGCCACGCAGGACTTGGTATGCAGACCTGGTGAATATGTCATCGGCTCCACCATGGAAGCTACCTTTGAGACGAGACCTTCTTGTTCAAGGTCCGTTCGAACATCCGAATCTGGTCTCACTCCAACTGACTGCTTGGAGATTGAACGCTTGATCTTATCAAAGCGAGGGTTCTCAGATTCTGTCATTGATACTCTTGTTCAGGCCAGAAAGCCTGTAACTAGAAAAATTTACCACAAAATATGGAAAAAATATATCTGTTGGTGTGAATCTAAAGGATTCCCTTGGGACAAGGTAAAAATTCCTAAGATTCTATCCTTTCTTCAAGAAGGTTTGGAGAAAGGATTATCTGCAAGTTCCTTGAAGGGACAGATTTCTGCCTTGTCTGTGTTACTTCACAAAAAGCTGGCAGCTGTGCCAGATGTTCAAGCCTTTGTTCAGGCTCTGGTTAGAATCAAGCCTGTTTACAAACCTTTGACTCCTCCTTGGAGTCTCAATTTAGTTCTTTCAGTTCTTCAGGGGGTTCCGTTTGAACCCTTACATTCCGTTGATATTAAGTTATTATCTTGGAAAGTTTTGTTTTTGGTTGCAATTTCTTCTGCTAGAAGAGTTTCAGAATTATCTGCTCTGCAGTGTTCTCCTCCTTATCTGGTGTTCCATGCAGATAAGGTGGTTTTACGTACTAAACCTGGTTTTCTTCCGAAAGTTGTTTCTAACAAAAACATTAACCAGGAGATAGTCGTGCCTTCTTTGTGTCCAGTTTCAAAGAAGGAACGTTTGTTGCACAATTTGGATGTTGTTCGTGCTCTAAAATTCTATTCAGATGCTACAAAGGATTTTAGACAAACATCTTCCTTGTTTGTTGTTTATTCTGGTAAAAGGAGAGGTCAAAAAGCAACTTCTACCTCTCTCTCTTTTTGGATTAAAAGCATCATCAGATTGGCTTATGAGACTGCCGGACGGCAGCCTCCTGAAAGAATCACAGCTCATTCCACTAGGGCTGTGGCTTCCACATGGGCCTTCAAGAACGAGGCTTCTGTTGATCAGATATGTAAGGCAGCGACTTGGTCTTCACTGCACACTTTTACTAAATTTTACAAGTTTGATACTTTTGCTTCTTCTGAGGCTATTTTTGGGAGAAAGGTTTTGCAAGCCGTGGTGCCTTCCATCTAGGTGACCTGATTTGCTCCCTCCCTTCATCCGTGTCCTAAAGCTTTGGTATTGGTTCCCACAAGTAAGGATGACGCCGTGGACCGGACACACCTATGTTGGAGAAAACAGAATTTATGTTTACCTGATAAATTACTTTCTCCAACGGTGTGTCCGGTCCACGGCCCGCCCTGGTTTTTTAATCAGGTCTGATAATTTATTTTCTTTAACTACAGTCACCACGGTATCATATGGTTTCTCCTATGCAAATATTCCTCCTTTACGTCGGTCGAATGACTGGGGAAGGCGGAGCCTAGGAGGGATCATGTGACCAGCTTTGCTGGGCTCTTTGCCATTTCCTGTTGGGGAGGAGAATATCCCACAAGTAAGGATGACGCCGTGGACCGGACACACCGTTGGAGAAAGTAATTTATCAGGTAAACATAAATTCTGTTTTTAGCTTAATATTGATTGATTTTTTTGCTAGGTGGTTAGTCAAATCAAATGGGTAGTGTTCCCATTAAAAAGGTCTCGGGATAACACTGTTATATGATAAAAATATCAAACCCTTGTTATATAGGTATTTTATTGTTGGCAAGACCAGCATATGTATGAATATAGTTTGACAAATTATCTCTGTTGCTAATAACTCTCTTTCCCTTTAATTGAAAATCTGTGCCTGACATATTAACATAGCTGGGTGTCTATTTAATTGGCCTGGAGTTTGCTATAAAACGTGTTCTTTTATAATAATGTCAAAACTAAAATATCTGTCTAATCAGGTATTATTAGTTCAAGATCACTAATTTTCCCTTCTACTAATCTAGTTGTTCTTTTCATTGTGTCCACCTTGCACAACAATAAGCATTATTTTTATTACCAATAAAAAGTTAATATAATGACTCCAGTTGATGTTCAACTGTACATTTATTGGTACAACTTTAATGTTGCCTGTTAATGTGCACTTAATATAATATTCCTAATAATATGCCATATGAAACTGACAAAATAATCTTAAAAGCTACAAAGGAAATATAAATATCTAAAAAAATATTATAATTAAAAATCTGTATAATGTAATAAGATAGTGTTTGGACTCAATAAAATAGCAAAATTATTAAAGAAATATGGCAACAGATGAAGTGCTAAGCAATACCCAAATGCAACCACAGTCTAAAACAGGACTTAAATAGTATTCATTTTATCCATATAACTTACTTTTTGAATCTGGCAAAACCCAAATTTGAAGCTTGATGCTATGTAATATCCAAAGTTCAGAAAAAATACACATTTATTGTTGTTTGTAAATTGTACAAATATGACATAATATAAAATTGTATCCAATATGTGACACACAGACATTTTTCTTCACTAAAATGGATCGAGATACAGCAAACTCTTGCATTTTCTAGTATGTTTTCAGAGGTCTATAGTGCTATAACAAAACTCTTAATCATCCTGCGCATTGCAGGATTATAATGGGTTAGGAACCATTAGGGAGCTCAGTCCAGCTTATATAAAAAGTTATATATAAAAAAAATTATACCATTATCTTATTTCTTTATTTCATGATTCAGATAGAGCATACAATTTTTACCAACTTTCTAATTTACTCCTATAATCAATTTTTCTTCCTTCTCTTGGTATCTTTATTTGAAAAAGTAGGAATGTAAGCTAAGGAGCCAGCCCATTTTTGGTTCAGTAACATTAGCCACCAATAAGCAAGTGCAACCCAGGTTCTGAACCAAATATGGGCTGGCCCTTAAGCTTACATTCCTGTTTTTCAAATAAAGATACCAAGAGAAGGAAGAAAAAATGATTATAGGAGTAAATTAGAAAGTTGCTTAAAATTGCATGTGCAATCCGAATCATAAAAGTTTAATTTTTACTTTAGTATCCCTTTAAATCTGTGTTTTATTTCATATTTGACTAGTGTGACACATTTTATCAATATGTTACTAAGATTTATTTAATGTGAACAACAAGCACTAATTATTAACAAGGCACACATACAATGGAGTAAATATGGTTTCACGTATTCTAACATTCTACCTACATTTAAAAGTTAAAATAAAAAGATAAAGAAAAACACAACTGCCAAGATTCCCTCAGTATCGGCAAAAATTCTACTCAGTTTCTAGATGTAATTTGTCTTTACTGTATTCACTAAAGAACAACGTTTGATGTGCTATCAAGCTCAATGGCATTTAGGTAAAGGTGGAAGTGAGAATATTTATTGTAGCTCTCAGCACTTTCACTAAGGTTTAGGTCAGTGAAGACATTGGTTAGATTTGCCATTTTATATAACTAAAATAGATTAACACATTAGTAAGATTGACCTCACTCATGTGGTAAGAAAATACCTATCCTGGCGTCCCATTAGACATGTGCATATACTGGCATAATAATAAATAAACACATTAAGATATCCACAAAAACTAGTTGTAATTTGGCTTTTCCTACTGTAGGTAATGGTGAGATACAAACACAGTAAGTCAGCTATATCATTTTTGAACTCTGAGAAGACCTCAACCCATATAAAAGATGTAAGACTTACATTTTGAACAAGAAACATGAATAATAAATAATAACATTATAAAACAATAAAACCTCATGTATAATAAAGTATATTTTAAAAAGAAGATGGGTTGTTTCATTCTGCTAAACTCAAGCTTTCCAGAGTATTGGCTCTATACATATAAAAATACTGATGTGGGCTCTAACTTTATTCTCATGTCCTCTGTAAAATATAATACAAAAATAGGGTAGGGCAATTATATAAACACAGAAGATATTTGAATTTAGAAAATAAGGGTAATATGATGAAGACCTGGTACAATATTGAATGATATGATACAGACTAAGGGGAAAGCATGGAAAGCCACAAGGAGCAGTAGATTAGGTGAAAAGAGACAATTTGTATAAAAAAAGAATAAACAACATGATCAAGGAAAGAAACAGATAATCAAATATATATTATGTAGATAAAAATGAACAAAAATGAAAATGTAACAAACAAAATGCAATCACAGACAATTAGAGTAATATGAGGTTATAAAGTAAAGAGACACAATGGAGCAAGGCAGTAAAGTGGGATAACCAAAGGGGAATTATTATGAACAGATAAGAATAGATCAAAGTTAGAGAAATTGACACTAATTAATTATAATAATTAATATATCTTAGTTTTATTAAATATTTAAATGATTCTTGGAAATAACAGTTACATAAATAAATAGCTCTTCTAAATACAAAACGCAACAAACAGTAAAAGTTGCTTTACTAAGAACTCCCACTGATTATTCAGACCACCAATAAAATACATTAGGTGCTTATTAACAATACCATTAATTCTAAACAGATTTCTGTCATATCCCTTATGTCGGTGGCCCTTGGGTATGATCAACTAGCCGCTATTAAATCTCTAAGGACCTTGAGAGCGTTGAGACCTCTGCGGGCCTTATCAAGATTTGAAGGCATGAGGGTAAGACCCATATGTAGATTGGGAAACAGTGCACATTCACCTATATTCTCTCTTGTAGGTTCCTTTTTATTGTCTGACTTAGTTTTGAGTCACATTCAACTGGATCTTCAACAAAAAGTATATGAGGGTAAGACAGATGTGCTTATTT